>NW_008581454.1:0-3109 GCF_000691845.1 Merops nubicus
TCTTGTGGTGGCCCCGAGGGTGGGTGGGGAGGAGCAGAACACAGCCATGAAGTCACCTCCTCACTGCAGAGGCCACTTCTGCCCCCTGCCCCAGCCCCCGAGGTGCAGCTGGAAGCACAGTGCAGTCCTGTTTCTCTTGCCCCTGTCTCTCCTGTGCCTGGCTGAGTGGGTGCATCCTGGTGGAAAGGTCCCAGCTCTCTGGGAGCTGGCGCTGGGGGTCCCCTGTGGTGGCCCTGCTGATGCTGCTGCTCTGTGCCCTGCAGGTCACCAGCGGCCCTGCTGGGAAGGATGTGCTCACCAGCCTGTTCAGTGCCACTGCAGAAACCCTCTCCACTTCTACCACTACCCACGTTACCAAGGTAAGAGCAGCTCCAGAGGGGCACCCGGTGGGTTCCTGATGCCAGCCCCTGGAATGTGAGGATGGGTGGATCTATACTGTGGTTGGTACAGCAGAAAATGCCCCTTGCCACCCTACAAGGCAGATGCTGTCTAGGGGGGTCTGAGCCAGCACCAGTGCTGGAGCAGCTCACCTTGTGCCAGCCGTGGGAGCTGGGTCAGTGTGGAGTGTGGGGTTTGTTAGAGCTGGGGTGGACAGGCAGGGGGGAGTGATGGTAGGAAACAGGGGAGACAAGGCCCTGTCAGACCTCACCCACGGCCAGTTCATTCTCAAATTAAGGGAATGTAAATGAAAGCAGAAGCTCAGTGAGGGACCTGAGTGGGAGGGAGAGCTGCTTGGTGACTGCCACCCAGCCCTTCTCCTTTCCTCCCCACCCGGGCCCGGCTGTGTCCTGCTGGCTCCGGCCAGTCCAGGGCAGTGGGAGGTAGGTAAGTGATGGGGGGAGTTCCTAAGGTGATGCTGGCGTTGTCCCTCCCCCGGGGGCAGTGCTCCCTGTGCCAGGAGCTGGCTTGTCACAGCTCTGGGTGAGTGCTCCCTTTCTGTTGTGCAGACTGTGAAAGGAGGGTTCTCTGAGACCCGGATAGAGAAGCGCATCATCATCACGGGAGATGAAGACGTGGACCAGGACCAGGTAGGAGAAGACACCCTGGCTTTGCCCAGCTCTGGCTGCCCTCAGCTGCAGTGCTGTGTGCCCCTGGTTCTGGCTCATACCTGCCTACTCCTCCTCTCCAAACCCTGACCCCCCCTGACACCCCAAACCCCCCAGCTCTGTCTGGCAGTGGAGGTGCCCGGGGGGTGCAGTGGCACCCCTGTGAAGCCCCAGCCCAGCTCCCATCAGCATGCAGAGCAGCAGTACAGGTTACACCCCAGCACAGAGCCCAGTGGTGGGAGCACCTTTTTAGTTTCTTAAAACACGTTTCCAGTTGCCCTCTCTCTGTTGAAATACTCCAAAGGGACCCAGGTTCCTCCTCTCTCTCCAGCTGTCTCACTACAGGTTGACTCCAAGTGATGGAGTTGTACATCTGCCTCCTTGACAGAGGAACAAAAAGTGACAAACTTTTATGATGAAATAACAGAGATTTACCCACATCTCGAGGGCCACAGCATAACTTTGCTGTGGCCTAACCCTTTGGGATTTGTTGCTTAAGAGGAAAAAGTAAAGAGTGAAAGCATTCAGAAGGCTCTAAAACAATTTTTAGAGTTTTTTTTTAGAATTACAACCAAAGAAAATGTAATTAGATTATTATTGTAGATTTTTCTGAGGTTTTGCTGCAGAGATAGTTGCTGCTGTTCCTTTGCTTGGCTCTGAGTAGGGAAGCTGGGTCACAGCACATCTCTACAGAAAAAAGCCAAGAGCAAGGCACTGCCTGAGGCATCTCAGTGGTGCACGGATCCCTGAGCAGTGGTGGGCTCCAGCCTCTTCTGCCAGGCTGCTGTGGGCTCAGCTTTGAACCTCTGCATCCCTGTCCTGGCATCTGCCTCTGCTCCAGCTGCTCTCTGCCCACTGGTGCTCTCTGGGTGAGAGAATGTACCAGATTTCAGGGAAGTGACCAGAAACACTTTCCTCCTCCTGGCTTCTAGGCACTGGCTTTAGCAATCAAAGAGGCAAAACTACAGCATCCTGACATGCTGGTAACCAAAGCTGTGGTATACAGAGAAACAGAACCTTCTCCAGAGGAAAGGGACAAGAAACCTCAGGTAGGTGGAGAAGCTACCAGGTGTGATGTGTAGGGTGTGAGGGGTGGGTGTAACTGGGCAGGCACTGGAGGGAGGGCAGCTCTCAGCTGGCAGTGCCAGTGTGATGGTGGCTCTGGGCACGGCCACGGGGCTGTGGTTGGAAAGCCAGTGCTGTGCCAGCAGCAAAAAAAAGCCAGTGCTGTGCCATCAGCAGTAATTCTGCAGAAGTCACCTTGCTGTCCTGCTCAGCAGAGGGGTCAGAGTCATGTGCACGTCAAGAAGAAAGGACCTGCTTGTCCCCCTGGGGCAGGGACTGGAAGGGGCAGTACCAGTTTTGTGGATCAGCTGAGAAACCTGGCTGCAGGTCCTGCAAATCCAGTCCAAACTGTTACACCACTGTTGGCAGAAAAAAAGAAGAAGAGGTTTCTTTAGTCCCATCAGGCCCCCAGGTTGTCTTTTTACACACACGGAGGTGCAGGCAGCAGCACACAAGGTTTGCACCTCCCTGCAGATGTCCCAAAACAGTCACAGCCCTGGAGGTCTCTCCTCTGGGCAAAGCTGGTTTGAGGAGCCCTGTCCCACTCCTGAGCCCCTCCTCTGACCCCACTGCTCCCCCAGCAGCTGGGCTGCTGCAGCTCCTGGGGGGTGGCCCAGCCCAGCAGGGCTGTGTGTCAGAGCAGCTGAGGGGCATGGTGGAAAGGAGAGGGGGAGCTTCTGGACACAGCTTCACTGCTGGAAAACGTGTGGGGAGCTCTGCCACCAGCCAGGCTGCAGCTGCATCCCCAGAGGCCTCTCTGGGAATCTGGTTTCGTGTGTCTTTGTATCATATGAAGATTTTGATGGGCAGCTTGTAAGCTTGGAAAAGCAACCAGCTCCACTGCAGCCTGGGAGGTCTGAGGAGGCTCCTGCGTGTGCCCAGGCTCAGCTCCTGTCCCACAGTACAAAGGGACAAGCCCAGACACTGCTGCACCACCTGGGGAGCCACCCAGTTCTAGTGGAAGGGCTCAAAGGGAGCGAGCAGTGACTCACTGTCCT
>NW_008581454.1:3124-3462 GCF_000691845.1 Merops nubicus
CTGCCAGTTACCAGCGGCCGGGGGAGTGGAGTGCCAGCCGTGGCCCCAGGGGTTGGCAGATTCACTGCCCAGAGCCCTCACACACAGAGGAGCTGCAGTGAAGGGCTGCAGAACTGGCAGCCCGTGACGGGTCGTTTCCATCTGCCCCGTACAGGAATCTTGACCAACATGTTCGTGGAAGAATTCCATCTGTATTCCAACCTGGGGAGCATGGGGAAGGAGCCTTCGTGCTGGGTTTGTCAGCCAGACACAGACATCCTGGCTGCAGTGTTCATGGAGAGAGACACAAATTTTTAAAAAAAGGAATAGCAAATATATTATATATATATATACATACA
>NW_008581455.1:0-19300 GCF_000691845.1 Merops nubicus
AGCACCACCATGGCACTGCCTGGCACCGCCACGGCCCCGCCCGCTCCAGCTCCGGCGAGAGGCCGGCTCGACACGACACTGACAGCTGCGAGCAACACGAACCGACACTGTGCTCCCCAGAGTCTCACCTACAGGAAACAGGATCACATTTGTGGCTTTTTTTCCTGAAATTTATGGCAGTTACATTCAGCATTTGGTAGTATAAGGTCTTCAAAACAAAAACTTTTTAACTCAAATACTTAATAGGCCATATGCATTCCAGTTCTCCTTAAAGAAGACTTAAAAAAGCTTTAAAGAGAAATCTCAGTTAGGGTTAGGAGCAAAAAGGAATCTCCTAGGGATGAAAAAAGCCAGCCCTCTCCTTCCACTCCTCTACCCAAAAAAGGCAAACCCCACCTGTGTGTCACCAGCAGGCACAGCCATGCCACCAGTTGAGCTGGCAGCTCCTCCAGACACACCAACAGCCCGTGCCGAGGCCGACGGCCGAGCTGCAGTCCATGACCACAATCTGCCACCAGCAACCTCTCCCCCTCCCTTTTCCCCAAAATGTTCCATTCACCCTTCAGTGGCTGAAGTAATTTAATTAACAGAAAGCACCAAGTTTACAGCAACAGGTACATGGCAGCTGGCACCTTTTGGCAGCAGTTCTGTGACTTTTGGTCCTTTATGCACTGTCTTTTCACCTTTACTATTGCACACCAAAACCTAGAAACGTCACTTCCTACACATGTAATTCATCATTTTAAAACAAAATGTTACCAGACACCAGGGGAAAATTGTAAGAGGACATTACACGAAGGTTTTAAAATCTTTGGAAAGTCTAATTCTCTAACTACATCTATGGAGACTATATAAAGGACCTTCAGAGTAGGTTGAAACAAAGAAGCAAAGGACCATCTTGCTATGAAGACCTTCATCCTATCTGGGGCTCATTGAAACACTTAATGGGTTTGAAATAACTAAATAAGAATGAAAACAACAAAGACTCCAGTTAAGTATTTTTCTACACAGAACAATGAAGTGATAAAAGCCATGATGGAAATGGTTCTTGCCCCTTCCATAAAGGAGAGCAAACCTGAACGACCTGATGGTGCCGACCAGATCCTGCTCACCCAGTTCCCAGGCAAGGCACAGGGCAGTCACCAGCTCACGTGGCTTTGGGCCTTCTTCAAGGATTCTACAAATACTCTCCTCCACTAAAAGCCAAACTGAAGGACTGAAAGAACTTTCATACATAGGTCTTAACATCTCAGATATTCAAGTAATAATTAAATATTATAGGACACTTCAATATAAATAAATTTATATTGCTTTTAGATATGATCTGGCCATATCTTCGAGGGCATATTTGTGCTTCACTGCTGAGTGTTATTGGTCAGGGCTGTGCTTGCAATATGAAGTTACCTGTTCAGCACCAGATACCCATCAAGGCTAAATAACTCAAATATTGCAATGCTACACAGACTGAGTCACCACAGTAAGGCAGATCAGAAGTTTTGTTTCTACTGAATATTGCTCCTCCACACAGTCAAGTCTCTAATAGAGGAAAAAGACTAGAAATAAAAAGAAAAAAGTTCCCATCCCACCCCCTCACCTGCGATCAGTTTGGCAAACATGCTATAATGCATTATATATTAGAGTCCCAGAACATAAGTTTCTTTACTAATGCCTTGACAAGTAGCACAGCCAAAATGAGCACTTGATACATAAATTGCTCTAATTTCAGTTAACCAAATTATTTTCCCAAGTACTAGTTGCTTACGGGTCTTAGTTGTCAAAATGCACACACACACACACACACACACACACACACAAATCAATCATATTTTGAAAAGAATGCAAGAAAGATGTTTTTCTTTACCACTCACAGACACCAAGACTCAACACATCCCTTTGTCAGAAGAGTGATAAACTCTCTGGGGAGAGCAAGAATTAATACTGATGTGAAAAAAGTTGAATGGTCGCTGTCCTTTTTCACTGTAATTCCAGCTGAAAAAGAACAGTGAGTGCTTCTATACAGGTAACAACCACTGGCCATCACTCAGACCATCTCACTCATGAAAAACCCATGTGGTGTTGTGCATAAAAACCTCCTCAACTTGGTAATCGTCAGTTTAAGGGGAAGGTGGGGTGAGAAATCTATAAAACACCCTGAACTGATGCCATGATATGTTTTCATAAAGAACAGTGTTATATTTTAAAATATTTTATATGAACAGTAAAACTTGCACTGCTGCATAGCAGACAACACGAAGAACATTTAGTAAAAACATTCACTGAAACCCCTGGCATATGTATTTCATGTCACTAATCAAAATATATATTACAGTCCAAGGTTCTGTTAAGGATCTCTGTTTGGGGTTTGTACAGTATACACAATATCTCAGAAAAAATATTACAGTAAGGTATTTTATTTCTCCTTTTTTATATTAGACTCATCTATTGTAACTTACTGTCCCTCTCCTCTATATACCCAAACCTCTATTACCCTAATGCCCCAGCCAAAAGTGTTTAGCTCTCTAACAAGCCCTGTCTATTATAAATTCCAGTTTTAGAAATTTCAGTAATATTAATTACATTTTAATAAATAGTTCAGTTTGCCCTTTTTTAATCTTAGCCTTTCAAGGAAGTCCTTTCATTACCAAAACACAGTATGTCACAACTTCTTAGAGGTCAGAGAGGCTTTTGCTTGTTTATTCAAAGGATAACGAATCCAAAGATAATTGCAGTGCATTAAATATAGTTATATAATATTTACACTGTCCTCTCAGATTTTAAATTTAGGTGAAAGATAATTGGTAACTAATGTCAGCTACTACAAACTTTCAGTGTGGCTGGTGTTTTATTAATAAAAGGTGTGTTAAGCTAGAAAGTACACTAAGTGGTTGCCCTGATTCTTCTTGTTTCAGTTTTTTACTAGAAATTAAATAAAGTGAATTATTCACGTGAGTAAGAATTCAGGAAGAGGAGTGGTCGAAAAAGCATGAAGAATTTTCTGCATGTTTCGAGATTCCAAAATACCTGAAAACTGTGGTCCCTTTTGCAGTGCCAGTATCTACCGGGGAGGAAAACGCAACCAAAAGAGAAGAGGAAAACTTGTTAAATTAATTTGATTAGTAAAGGTGTTTTAAAATGCCTCAATTCTGTACAGTATCATACAAGGAAAGTCTCTTCAGCTTTTGCAGCTGTTGTACATTCTTACGCGCTCTGCCTCAGCTGACAGTCTGCCCACACTGTGCTGCTGGGGTCACTTCCGATCGTCGATGGTTTTAATGAATTCCACTGCTGCTGTGAACTGCATCCACCAGTAGGACTCTTCTCCAGACAAACAGTTGGCATAGAAACTGCTAATGTACTGAACAGTGGACAGCAAGCAAGGTGGATTTGCCTGAGGGTTAAAGAAGAGAGATACTCACAGCTCGTTTGCAAAGCTGAACACAAACTGTCACAAGACACAGAAGGGAGCACTGCTCTGTGCAGGGAACCTCACATGTTCCTCCTACCAGATTATGGGATGCAATTACAAGGCAGGGACTGTTTATGCAGAGCACCCCCACTTCACACATTCAGAAGGCATCAGGCTTGATGAAAGGATCATTTCTCTAACAATTTAAAATGACTTGCAGGCCAAAAGAAAGAAGGGTAACACTGACAGAGTCTATAAAAGTCACCAAGGACTTCAACGCATGGAAAAGCCTGTTGTTTTTGCACCTTACAAGTAACAGGGCATTCTCCAAACACTCATAGGGCTAAAAAGGTCAGCAACACAATGCCAGTCAGTGCTGGTGTGGATCTTGGCCCTGGCAGAGGCGAGCATTAGGCAGGTACAGATGGCAGATGCTGGTGGACATACCTCAAAATCCCCCACTCCACCTCAATTTCCTTGGTTCCAAATGCAAAGTTTGCTTGAATTCAAAAATTGTGACCACTTTTCTGATATTTGTTTAAACCTGCTGAATTAGTCCTGGATTTGAGTCTGGGATGCTCCCAGTTACCCGAATGCATTCTTTTGCTTCCTAAAATTCTTGTTTATTACAAGAATTAGCTGGGGTTTGTGATCTTTACAGAAGAACTCACCTTTATGAGGACAAAGACCAGAACAGGAACAAAATCATCTGCCCCAGGTACTGAGTCTTCATTTGCCAGACTGAGCAGGTTCATGATGGTGGAGCACATCCTCAGGATGCACTGCACTTTGTCTCGGGGGGTTTTGTAGGCGCTGATCGTGCGGATCTCAGACTGGGCAGACGGCCACGGTGCCTCCCGGAGATACACCTGGGAAAAAAACAACAAACTGCCCACTCTTGTTTGTCTGTGCTGCAGCTGTGCACCACAGAGGATGGGAAGTACCAGAGACCTGCAGGTAGGAGCAAGGCTCCGGAGAAACAGGAAGCTTTAGCTCAAGATGGTTCCATTACACTCACAATGAAGGTGGCTTCCTGCTGTGCCATCATAAGAAATTACAAGGAGCCAGCACTCCATGTGCAACTAACCTCATTAGCCTGTGCTTCTTCCTAACTCCTCCAGTACACTGTTTCAAACTAAGGCAGAGCTGCAAGTCTTGGTCCTCCACATGAGCAGCTTTAGGAACACGTCCTTTTGAGTCATACAGTTCAAGTACTGAACTGAGAAGTAGGAAGGCTGCAAACATCCAGCCTCTGACAGACTTCTTAAACCTACCAACCCACTTCTAGTTATTCTATTAGCCACGAGAAAAGTGAAAGCACTGGGCAAATTCACAGATCTGCAAGGATCCATTAATTCTAGCTACTTCAGACAGTTAACTGGACAGCTGTAAGCCACGCCTAGGGCACACGAATCATACGAGAAGCATAAAGGATTCAAGTCTTTTCTTTTGAAGCAAATTATCAGAAAGACACTGCATCTTAGTGCATCTTAGTTCTTAAATCTTACTATCAGGACAGAGGTGTCCAAATCAGACAAAAATGCATTTGGAAGGATCAGTCAATGGATGATACCAATACAAAGGCAGTGCCTTTTTCCTGCAAGATATTTCAGCTGTCACAAATAGAAAACAATGCTTCTAAGTGTAAAACAAACCAACTCTTTCCACCCCAAACACCATCAAACCAAACACCCCAACACATACAAAAGCATAGGAAAGGAGAAGTTGTTACCTCAGGTATCTGAAGTGCTTTGTGGTTTGCAGTCACCACTTTAGATAACCTATGGATGTGCTCATGAAGGACCCTGAAAACAAAAAAATCCAAGAGTGAAGAGCAAGCAGCATCCAGGTAGTAGTCCCCTGGGGCTTCCCACTAGTTTTAAGTGTGTTACTACAAGGGAGGTCTTTAGGAATGCACACAGTCATGGTCCTACAGCTAAGGGACACTAGTTAGGTAAAGAGGCACAGAAGATTTTGGCACACAATCAGGTAGGACCACGCAGCCAGCAGAGTATTCAAACAGCATGGGTTCCAAACCACAAAACCCAAAAAAAACCAAACACACAGGAGATACTGTAGCAAAACAGAGCACAGGAGGAGTCCTGGGGCAGGTCTGACCACTCTCTCAGCATACACACTTGCAGATCTGAACATCTGAATCCCAAGTCACTACATTTACAGCTTCATTCTGTTCTAGCTCTTTGTTGCAAACACAAACTGCTGCACATGATGCTAAAGCACTTCCTTGTTCTTTTATAAAATGTTTTGAAAGAAAATGTGAGTCTGTGTGGCACAGCTGACTTGAGTCAATTCTGTCACACAAAAACTGCACAGCTTCCATCTGCAACAAAGAAACCAGGTACTCCCAACCACATTAACTTACTGGTCACGCAAGATATCTCCATCCTGATTAGGGTAGAATGCAAGTTTGAAAATACGATTCATCACACTGCGTTCTATAGCTAATTGTGCATCCTGAAGCTGTTCTTCACTGGCATTCTGCCATATGGCATCCTGAGCCATAGCCCCATACAGGAACTGAAGAAAATCTTCAACTTGGGCTGTTTTATCATCTGCTGCTGTGAGTTTCTGGAAATCTGATAAGAAGTAAAAAGAGAGAACATTCTGTTAAGTAAAAGACATTATTTGTTATAGATTTTTCTGGATAGAAGAGCCCAGCATCTACTTCAGGCTTCTCTCCAGGCAGCATGGAGGCTTTGTTTTGCCCAGGTCCCAGTAAGGGAAATATAAGCAGGAACACTTGAAATAAATGGAGAAATCAAAGAGAAAATCATATAGAACACATTCAGCAAAGCATATGGTCAAAATATTCTACTTGATACTGTGTTAATCACTTCCTCTGCAGCACCAGTTCTCACACCTTCTTTCCAGCCACCCACAGAGCAGAGATAACACCCAGAACAATCACCAGAACAGTCGCTGGCAGGAACCAGCGCATGCAAAGTTGTCAGATGCTGAAAGAGGAGGACACAGGGGAAGGCATGGAAAAAACCCACGTGCACCATCTCCTATCCCTGCCATCATTAAGTATGCACAGTTGCAACATTTGTGTTTATCTACAGAACACAGAGTGAGTGATGCAGCCAAGTTAATGCAGCATGACCAAATCACGGGCCACTCGTCAGCTTCATATTTATAGCACTCTGCACCAGAGACAACTGCCAATCACATCTGCCAGCAGCATCCATGCCAGTTGACAATTTCTGTTTTGGATCATCCAGAAATAGCTGTCTCCTCTCTGTCTAATGTAAAGGGCTTTAACTCCTTCCTAGGTCACTGAATCTTATTACTAGAACTTTGATCCCAGTATATAGAAGTTCTCTTATTAATTCCAGACTACTCAGGCACATTTACTATGAAGCACTATATGCTCCAAGAGCAAGGACTGACTCCAAATTTCTTACACAGTTCATTCAGTCAGGTATGTGCACTGAGAACATAGAATAGTTTGGTTTAAGTGACTCTGCTTTGAAAGAGTTGTCCTCCTGGTGCTGCTTCCCCTTATACTACAATATTTTTGAATCTTGGATTCATTGCATGCATGGGACTGTTATTCTTCATATCTTCTAAGGTGCAAGCAGAGGTTCTGTACTGAGGACTGAGTGCTGCAACTTAATTTATCACTTACCATTAGACCTAAAATAATTACTAGCATTTGTGCTTCTTCCATGGGGCAGATGCTAGATAATATAATTTAGCATAACTTTTTAGGCCATGTGAGGTCAAATTACCTTCATTCTCTTAGCCCATGAAAAATGCAGACAGTTACCATGGCTTAGCTGCCACAACACACTGTTAAGTCCCAGTAATCTCTGCCTATCTGAGCCATTAACCACCAGCTGAAGTGAAAACTCTTCTAGAAATCTGCTTCTCAGATCAAATGTTGTATTTCAAAACATCAACCTGAGTCAGCAGCTAAATATGGAGTAAAGGAATATAAACATTCCATGGTCTGCATTAATCTTACCTTGAATAAACTCTCTTATTTTCTTTTCTTTGCTCTCCAGCAGTAACCTCACACACACTGTAGTGAAGTACCTGTTGGCCACTTCTTTGTCTCGCAGAACTCTTTGCAGCAGCCTTTCCAGGTGTGCTTGAGTGGTTTGCAGGCCTTGGCGGCATCGAGTTAAATAAGCAATATATGGGGCTCTTTTCCTAAAACAAAGGGTGGTCTACATTAGATTCATCATGTAGATAGAGGCTAATAGCTTTACAAATTGTGAAGTTGTGCAAGAGGAATTTTCAACCAGTTGTTTCTAAAACAAATATAATGCCTGAATTAGGAAGTTCCTTCTTAAACAGACTGGTGACTGAACTAACCACTCTGGCTGCACTCCAGAACACTTGGCTAAAGCAAATCCCAAACAGCATCTCTTGTGTGTGAAGAGTTGAACATTAGCCACAAATTGAGTTAACCTCAGTTTATTACTACCTGGACTGACTTAAGGTCCAAGCCTTTTTAAGCCATTCGCAGATAGGTGTGACAATTTCATCATTTTATGGGCATGCAGAGATGCAATAATCCAAACTGGTGAAGAACAATTTAAACTAAATGGGATCTTCCCACTCTGCTAGTGAATAAACAAATGCATTTGGAAATCCATTAATAATAAGACACTGAATAAACTACCTATAGTCCTCTGCAATAGACGCCAGGAGCTTTCGACAGGTCCTGTTATCAAAGCAGCTTACACATCGCATGGTCTCCTGCAGCTGGGCCATCAAGTTCTTGTCTTGGAGGTTAATAGCTTCAGCTAGCTGAACTTTCAAGAAGCACACAATTTCATTATCTAAAAAAGAATGAAGGAAAAGTAATAAGGAAAAAAAAGTAGGCACGATGAAAATAAAACGTCCTGAATATGGGAAACACATAACAGTTTGTAACAAAACTTCTGTGCATAAGGCAATAAATGTTATTTTAAGAACTATCTAGTAATTCTTGAGCTTTCTAGATATAAGGGCATGAGTTCTCATATCACTATTTTATTTATTAGTTAGAACCATTCTGAAATGTGCAGACCAGATACGGTGACAAATTCACCTTGGAATGAATGGAGGGAGCAGACAGAAGATATATATATACTAAATCAACATGAAGACTCAGCAGATCATTCAAGTTACTCTGCTAGGGCTGTAGCACTATTCCCAACACTACCTGTGTTTTGGGAGCCTATTCTACAGTTGCAGGCTCTATCTGCACTATATCTGAGATACCGTGTTACAAACAAATTAGATCAGATTTAGTTGGCAGGTTTGTTTGTGCATTAAGACAGAAAACATTTTCTGAGCAGCAAAAGGCAACCTATGCCTTCTGTATCTATGCCAAACCATAAACGGTGCAGGACAAGTGCTGTTAGGTGAAGGAAAAGCAGAGACACACACAACACAAAATATCTATCTGAGGACCATCTACCTTCAGGGTCTGTGTGGTCTGGCAGACCATTCCTCGTTGAATGTGTCAGCATTGGGAAGGCAACAGAATCTGCTGAACAAAGAGCCAATCTCAATTTCTTCTTTGCATCCCTTAAAGAGGAAAAACATTTTCTTAATAAAGTTGCAGCAAGGTCTGCTTCTTCAGTAAGCTGTCTTTACTTTTGTTTTTTCCTTTAATTACTGACTAAAAGTTATTTAACATGATTTAAGATACCAACGTAGTCAAGACTTTAGAATATCAGTTCTTTTGATATAGCATCTAGGTAAGTTTCAAAGAAATTTTCCTAAACACTGAACAGTAAATCTCTGTTTACAATATTCTCATATCACCAGTGGAAATGTTACAGTTTGATATGATTCAAACTAAAAGCACGTAAAAGGTTACAACTGATCCATATTAAGATTTTTTTTGAGGAATCAGTCACATGGCTTCAGCTTTTAATTCTACCTTGTAGGTAAGATTAAACCTGCAGATATATTTACCTGTAGGAGAAAGCAGAACTTTGTGGCTGTGCTACTTGACTTGCAGAGTCAGGGAGATCATCTGCAGACATGTTTTGCAAAGCCTCATCACGTGGAGAGTCATGCATGCTCTCACCATCCCCAATAGCCTCTATGGAAATGAAAAAAAAAGACACATTACACTTGGAGAGAGGAGTCAGAAGAAGAAACTAGACTAATAGACTCTACTTTCTTCTTGTTATTCTAAGCTCATGTGAGGGGGAATGGAGATAGCGAATAAAACAACTTGTTCTGAGCAAGTGAAAAAAGTATATTAAAATATATAATCTCCAAGTTACTAAGAAGAAATTGCATCAGTTTTGGAAGGCAATATACTTCTTCAGTATCCACTAAAAAAGGCAACAAAAAAAACTGCTAAGAGATGTGCTATTAACAGATAACCACCTCATGGCAATATGGAAGAGCCGTCCTTGAAAACACTGATTTATTTGCCAGTCTCTGAGGGACTGTCTCACAGATGATCTAACAACGTGTTCCTGCTTTAGAGCTCACATTGTTAAGCTGTTTGTACTAACATTCATCTAGAATGCTGAAGTGTTTTTATCTTTAATGAGGAGAAACTATGTTGGTGATGATTGTAAGAGCCAGGTTCTCACCTGCCCCGTCATAGCTGCCCATGGCTCCCTCACTAGGGCTGGTTCTCTTGATGGCATTCCTGTACTTGTCCAGGATGTCCTCTGCAGCCTGTGCCTGCGCGCTCAGCCTGGGGCTGGGGTCATCTGAGGAATCATTGAACACAACAGGGGTTAACCTTGTGCTGTGCCAACTGAAAGCACATACAGACTGGCCCCCACGACTGGACTCTGTTTCTAGCCACACCTAACAAATAGCTGGTAGTGTTCCATGCGGCCACAATTCACATATATTTATAAAGTCTGAAGCAAAAGCAGAAAACAAAGTACAACGAAAGTGAACAAATGAAGTTGGATCCTTGGCATATTTATACTTTATAAACAAATGGTTCTTGTACATCTGAAGACCTCTAGAACTGATTAGGCAAACAGAAAGCTAAACACCCAAGTTCAAACTGTGTTTAATTTAGCACTTAAGTAATTATTACAGGAACGTGTCTGCAGCTATCCTTACAGCTCAGCTATGACAAAGATGTGAGCTTTATAATGAGAAAAAAAAAAAAAGTGAAGACTTCAGAATGCAGTACTGTACATATTGACAGAAACATGAAAATTCAAAAAAAGTCTTCAAGTCAAGAAGTCTTCACCCACTCCCTCATTCAGAAAGACCGTTGCGAACGTTAAGTAGGGTAGTGTCCCCCTTTCTGTAAAAAGATACCTGGTGGGCACTCTGAACTCCAGAGGGCATGTTATGAGCAAAAATTACTATGATTACATTATTCACATACCTTGAAGTGTTGCATGTCTGTCAGGCACCATGTCATCTTTGTCTTTTTCTTGTTTTTCTTTCTTTCTAAATGGAATAGGAGCTGAAAACACAAAGTACATCATCAAAGACTATTCCGAGATAATGGCCAGATTGAAGAAACTGAAGGAAGTGGCTAATGCAGAAGTTTGTCGTCAAATAAACTTCATAAAAGCTCAAGTCTATCTGTGGGGTGGAGCAGAACTCTACTGGCATCATATGCAGTAAGCACTACCTTTAACAGACATGCTGCCATGAGCCAGACAGAAGAGTTTTGCCCTCCAGGTAGTAGGCAACTACTAGCCAAGGGAGCAAAGTAGCTTCCCATTTTTATTTCATATTTTTTTATACTTTAGCATAGCCAATAGACTTAACTCAAATATTGGTGCTAATGACATGAATCCTTTTTGGCAACTCCATCCAGAGTAAGTTCAGAGAGAAGATGCAAAGACAGCACATTGTGAAGCAGGAAAGCAAACAAAGTGGTATTAGAATATGGTAATGTTACTTAAAGTCACACAGTGATTACAAGCATTATGTGGGTTCTTTTCTAACTGAAAGTCTGTTTTAAAAAAAGACAAGAATATCTAATATTGCACACACTGCTCCATCCCTGGCTGTTATTCACAGCATAAATGACAAATATTATCTTGAACAAGCTTTACTTTGTAAACAGCCAGAGTCTAATTTCCACTCACACCGTGTTACAAGAGATACGCTAAGTTATCAAAACCCTTCAACTAGCACACTACCATCCATAGGGAATTAAGACTAGTTCTCAGTGAAGCTGCAACAAACTTAATAGTACACAGCTAGGAAATGACTGGCCTCACACCAGGGCTCCAGGGCTACTGAATGATTAAGATAACACAACATCTAACCGAATTCCTTTCAGCTTACACACCCCTTTACAGGTACTGCATATTTGGTAGTTCAATCATTCTCTCTTTACTGCAGCACTTGCACTTTTATAAATAAGAATCCTTGATTTCTCAAAATTAAACATGACAGCTACTATTCTGTAGCAAATCTATGTCTGTCTGGTCAGCTTCTCAAAGTGAAACTGTACAAAATTCCCACTAAAGTGACTGAAGACAGAATAAAGGCAGCGTGCACTCTTCCTGAGGTACTAAAAGCAGATGGCACTGATCCTACCTTTGGGCATGGCAGACACAAAACGTTTCCTCCACCAGGGCTTGTTCCTGTCAGACTTCTCATCATCGCTGTCTTTTCGCTCTTCAGCCTGTAGAAGGACAAAGTCACCATCTGAGCAATGACCATAGCAAGTGTAAAGACAAAACTCCTGGATGTCACCTTACGCTACATCGACTGCAGAAACAGCTACACTGGTGCAAAGAAAGCCACAGCAGATAAGTTAGAAATATCCCTCCTGAAGAGGGTAGCCTATAAATTCAAAACCAAAGACATGAAGAAACTTAAGATTTCACTTATTTCTTTTTTAGATAAAACTACTTTTCAGGATGCTGCAGCATTTTAAATTCAAACACTACAACAAATATGTTTCTGAAGTCCCAACAAATCAAGTGAGGCTCATCTAGTAAATTTAAGGGAAGCCAGATCCATTTAAGCCACTCTGAACATCTGTGGCTTTAGCCTGTAAAACGTTATTGGCCAAAGTTTAAAAGGTAACAAAAATGCACTGTAACTCCTCAGCTAAACATTTAACATCAACTTCCTGGCATTAGATGCGTTATTAAAGCGAGCACGCAAGAAAAAAAGCAAAACAACACCCAGGAGCCTCACCTCTCCCCTAGAGGAGTCTTTACTGGGAGATGAAGAGGATGACTGAGATGCAGCCACCAGAACAGCTGCTCCAGTGCTGGTGGCCGGCATAGGGAGCTCCCTGTCCTCGTTCCCAGAACGCCTGTTCCACCCAGGGTCACTCATGGGTCTCCGAACTGATGACACTATATCTGAACTCCTGCTGCGGACCAGCCTCTCTGGGTAAGAGTGCCTCTGCTTGAATGCTTCTAAATCAGTTGGAATTAAAGTGTGAGATCCAAAGTTTGGCAATCGGGCCTCGCTACCTCCCATAGCTCCTTCCAAGATGGGTGGGTCTGGTGGTGGATGAGAGGGTCTTGCATAGTGTACTTTAGGCCTTACCACAGCTGATACACCTGCAGTCGTAAGCATAAAAGAAGCCACAAACATTTGTTTTAAGAGTCTGCCAAATGAGCTGGTACCAACACAGAAGCATTGAAAATGCCTATTTTTTTAAAAAAAGATTATTCTCCACAACTCACCCTCATGGGATGACAGAGGGTCAAACAATGCAAGCAAAGAATCTGTCTGAGAAGGAGGAGATGTCAACTGACTGGCTCCTGAAATACAGAAAAAAGAAAAAAAAAAAAAGTTACTGCTGTACCAAGAACCACCTACAGCACAAGGGACATTGAAAAAACAGCCCTCAGCAACAAAGCTTACATTGCAAAGTATTGTAAAATATATTCTTACATGTAAAGATCTCTGTAGTACACTGAAATGATCAAAAAATTATAACACAGAAAGTGGGAATATCTTGAGGACCAGACCAATTCCAAGATACAAGAGCACAGTCAATGTAATCAAATGGAATTAGGAAAAGGTGATCTTGGCTCCAATACTCAAACTCTAGTACTGGAGACTCTTTGTCAGATAAATAGAGGAAACTGTTACGTTTAGCCACCAGAACTCTGAAATTGTGAGAAACTGTAAAATTTAAGGATTTTACAAATGTCATTTGTGAAATTTCAGAGATTCTCATTTTCATTTACAGGTACTTACCGTGGGCTGTTTCATCCATGTCAGGACTTGTTACAGAATCTTTTCCCCCAAAGTCAGAGCTACATTCAGACCTGAGATCCTCAATCTTGTTAGGAATATCTTCAGATGTCGCACTAATACCTTAAACATATCAAAAAAAGCATCTGTAATAGTCTTTCAGAGAAAAAGGAAGCAAAATTCTGAAGCTGTTGAAATGTTTGGTGAATACTGCAATAATCAAGCCCTAACTCACAGCAGCAGTGAGAGGCATTATGCATTTCTACACTCCTAAAATAATTTTATTTCCGCTCTACGTCCTCAACTGTTCTAACACAGCCATCACCACACTCTGACAGTGGACATTAGACACTTCACTCTGCTAAATACTTTACAGAAAACAAAGAACAGAAGTAGATGTATGTTGATTTACTTAAATAAAAAAATGTTGTGATAATAAAACTAAATGTGAGAAAGTCTGGAGTTTCTTCCAAATCGACACTCCACTGCTACCCACTGCTAGTGCAGCAGAGTGTTCAACGCTCTGCTGCCTTTTATTTCTTCTGTAAGAGGAACAAAGAACTACTGCTTTGAAAATTCCAGAATCAGTGCAAAAAGTTATTTTATGAATGATGTGTAAGTAAAGCAAGCGGAGCAAAGCAGTGCTGCCCCTGTTCTAACAGAACAGCATGTGAAACACACCTGATACCACGCTGAGGCCGGGTGTGCTGGGCCGAGAACTGACCTCCCTGACATCCGTGTCGTCGGACGTGCTACCCAGCCCAGAACAGCTCTCCAGCTCCTGCAGTCTTTCCTCCTGTTTTAAGTCTGGGGCCTCTACAAAAGGGAAGCAGAGTACAGTGAAAAAGTATCATTACACAATGACATGCTCCCTTCATATTCACATACAGAGGGAAGGGGGGATGTGTTAATTTAGTACATCAAGTTCTAAGCAAACACCATCATTTTAGCAAGAGTTTTCTCCCTATACAAAAGGCAGAACTCTGCACAGACAGCAATGCTCTATCCACACAGGCATTCTAAGAAGTTTTCACTGTTTTAAGGATTGCATTTCTTAGAGACAACAGTATACAGCCAAATCTTTACTAACCAAAGTAAACTATGACCCTAGATAGCCCTACTTAGCATCTCAGGGAAGAAAAGTGAAGCTTGCTTTGCCAACCCTTCTCCCCCTTTCTGACCCTTAAGAAACCCTTAAGTAACAGTAAGTCTCTCAGAATGCTTTCCAGCTTCTCTCTGCCTAGGAACAGTTTGTCCTTTTAATATTGAAATATTCACAAACACTAATTTAATGCTAAAACACTAATTTCTTGAAGAAAGAGAAGCAGCAGCTGCTGCTTTGCATCAGATGCCTCTGCAAGAGCGTTGGTTGATGCTACAGAAATAAGCAAAAGCCGCATGACTCTGACCTGAATCGCTCGGTAACACTTCCACACTCCACGCCTCACTCGTGGTTTCCGATATGGTTGAACCTGTGCAGGGATCAAGCAAGACGGATCCTGAACCTGGCAGGCACAGCAAGCTGCCCAGCATGTTCTCTGCAGCTGCACCTGCAAAAGTAAAGCCGAGGCGTACAGCTACATACAGGCTGCCTGAAGACACCTCCAACCCCAGAGAAAACAGAACACACTGCAAGTGCCCTTTATTAAGTAACCAGCAAAGACAACATCAAAAAGATAAAAGTGAGCAACTAAATACAATCCAGACCATGCACACAAAGTCCTCTGACAGAAAAGCCCCAGTTTAATCAAGGAAAACACACCTATTTAGAAAGAGGAGAGCTCTGCAGCCTCACTATTTTAGAGCAAGCATGAAGCACTTTAACACACCAGAGGTACCACTGGGTTACCTGCTATCTCCTGCAAACGGTCTTCATCGATATTCGGATCGAAGTCACTTCCCAGGACATCTGTACTCCAGGTTTCACTCACAGTTTCTGATATATCTCTGTCATCAGTCAGCCCCATCATGTCACGGATTTCAAATTTGCGGAGCTTGTCATCAAGATTATCCTGAGTTGTGGCTATGTAAAAATAAAAAGTTCTCAATTTTTTAAAAGGCTTCTCCAATTACTTCTGATTGAAAATCTGTAAGAGTACACTATAGGAAAAAAAACCAACCAAACAAAACAGCCCTCTAATTCTGTCAGGTAAGACTGTTTTAAAGGCAGGCGTGTAAAGCACTACTACACAAGACATGCTGCCTGAAAACAGTTTTTAAGCATATTTGAGACATAACAAGGAAAATCTCTAACCGCACAAGATGACCTACCAACAAAATTGAAAGCCAAAATTAATAAAACTTAGCATACTATCAAGAAAGTGATACAATTCCTGTAAGAAGAACTTATCACAGAAAAGCTGAGGCCTCCAGAGATCATTCAAGTACAAATCCCCTGCTCAAAACAGGGTCAGGTACAGCAGATTGCTCATGGTCATGTCCAGTCAGGTTTTGAGTATCTCCAGGGCTGGAGATACCACAACCCCTTTGAGCAACCTGTTCCAGCATCTGACAAATACATATTAAACAGAAGCTACCCAGATGCTTTAAGACT
The DNA here is from genome assembly GCF_000691845.1 of Merops nubicus. NCBI lineage: Eukaryota > Metazoa > Chordata > Aves > Coraciiformes > Meropidae > Merops > Merops nubicus. The sequence goes on from NW_008581455.1 coordinate 16,095, forward strand.
ACTCCAGTCCAGATCACCCTATTCCCTGAAGGGAAAAACTTGTTATCGAGCAAAGCTTTACAAGCAGTTTCCTATAAAGGACTTGAGCCTCAAAACTCCATGTGATTTCCTAACAACAGACTGCAAGAAATATTTCTAGAAAAGCAAAGCAGAAATAAATGGAAGGAGGATTGCACTAAGAAAACTTTTACTTTTTTCCTAAACTAGTCAATTTTCCATCCATTTTTCCACAGAACTTCAGCTTTACCATGTACAGCACCTCAGGCTCTTGCATTAGAGAGTCTGCACCTGCCTTGTTCGTGCTCCAACAGCTGCAGAGCTTCGACCCCGTTGCTCCCGGAGGGGCCCGCGCCGAGCTCGGACACTGACTCCCCTTCCAAATCCAAAGATGACACTGAGTTGGAGCGATTTGAAGGACCTGTGAAAACAGATTTTACTTTAAATCTAACTGGAATTACAGTTCCTAAACATACAACCCAGGAGACAATTAACTAGAAAGATGAAAAGAAATGAAGTAGCAGTTCCAATATAAAATACTGCATTGATGAACTAAATGTGTATCTGCTCTACTCTTGATCCCTATTCTACAGGTAATTAACCCCCACTGTGATTTGCAATTCCCGTGTTTAGAGTACCAGACTAATAATGATCACAGAATGGTTTGGGTTGGAAGAGACCTTAGTGATCACCTAGTTCTAAACCCCTGCCACAGGCAGGGACACCACCCACTAATCTACGTCAGCAAAAATGAAATTATGGAAGTTACACCAAATAATGTGTGCTGAGTGATCTGTACAAACCCCTTCCACATCACAAATAAACCTGTGCTTTGTTGTGTCTGAACTTCATATAAAGGAGTGGCCCAGAGTCCTGAAACTATTCTGAGGCATGTAATAGCTTGTCAAAACAGGATGAGAAGTCAGTCTGAGAAGTCTACATTTAGAGGTTAGATTATCTTAATAATTAGTACTACATAAGTTTTAAAAAAAAAAATCCCTTCATTTTTTCTCTCTAAATACAGGGCTTTTTATTACTAATTCTCAGACTCAGTTATGTCTTTCATGTCAAAAATTAGCTCCAGACTTTTTTCTATTAATAGGTCTCAGGGTAAAATAGCAGAGTCTTCAAAATGTCAAAGATGACATGCTGAATTTAACAGAAATTCCCTTTATGGTTAAGGAAACAAAAACAAAAAAAAAAAAGGGACAAAACTTCTTCAAGACTTAAGTAGCCCTTCACCTTCAGATATTCCTTCCAGATTATCACTGCAGAGGGAAAAGCGCAAGGTTTTATCAGGTTTACCATGCAGTTTGTTTTCATCAACAGGGACCTCTCCTTGTCCTCCATCTGCAAGCTGCATATTTAAGACCTGGAGAGTAGGGGAAAGAAACAAGATTTCCTTAAAATTTTTTTTTTTTTTAAAGAATTAAATATAAACAAAACACTGCATGTACTTTTGTGTGGTTTGTTTTTGTTTTTTTTTTCCCCCTTAGATGCTAACGGCACAATCAAATTTCTAACATTCTGTTTGAAAGAAGAGAGCTATCTCCAAAGTCAGAGCCTGGAGGAATGTAAGGCAACCACGATGTGAACAGAAGGTAAGTCCTGATAATAACAGAGCCACCAGCTCCCCCAGCACCCTTGCTGACTAATATAATATGAAAACTGCTTGTTATGAGGCTGCAACAGGAGATAATCTGAACCAACAGGCAAGGCAGCAAAAGTGAAAGCTGAAGCCTGCTACAGCTGGTGCAAGAGAAGGCTGTGGAAGCAGCCTCACCCTAAACAACCCGGTCTGAAGGCATCCAGGGCAACATGAGCACAGCTCTGCCCTCACAAGAGGCCAGGCCTGTGCCTTTCCAGTCTGAGCTGCCAAAACCATTTGGATCAGTGCTCCTGTTCCAGCATTCACCTGTGCCACTTGGTCCAAAGGACAGAGCACTCGGTTTCCTCAGGCCCAGAAACAACAGCCCAAGTCTGCTCCTAAGCACACTAGATGACAAAGCCTTTTCATAAATCTGCCAGGTTCATTTTTCTTGTGTCAATATACTGCTTTTCCCACCTTGCAGATATACCAAGTGAGGAAGAAGAACATCTAACAAAGAGAAAATTGAAAGCTACAACCCAAGTTCAGTAAAATGAAGCAAGGATTTTAATTCCTGACCCAAACTTAGTGTCACAAATTCAACGTTCTGCTCTTAGAGAACAGAGGCTGTACTTTCCAAAATACCTGAGATGGGACAGCTTTTGCATACCTCATTTTCTGACATCATTCCTGGAGTGATCTGTGGACCTGTCCCCAAAGAAATCACCAGCACTTCTTCCGGCTGAACTTCTGGGATAGTCTCCTGGGAGGACCCCTCATGATCTCCATGCTGATCCATTAAAATATTTGATCTACTTCTGCTACGAGTTGCTGAGAAAATATTTTGAAATACATACATTAGACACCTTCTCCTTGTTTAACGGGGAAAAAAAGACAATACAATGGAAATACAGAATGGCAATGTTTTGAATTAATAATACACATACTAAATAAACTTACAAAATGAAGCCATGTTAGACTTTGAGAGATGGAACTAGTGTTTAAATTTGAGTACTGAACTGTGAAAAAAGCAAACTTTCAACATAAATGTGTAGAGGAACATGGTGTGGTATGTCCTGTTTGCCTACACAAATTCAGACCCTTAAGAGATTAATCGAGAAAATGAAGCAGTTTGTTACCAACCAAAAAAAGGTCTGTGGTTCATAACTCTGTTTAATTGATTTAAAAGTTTTTTCTCTGAAAAAGAAAGGAAATCTTATTCTAACAAATGTCTCAAACCCAGACGCACAACTCAGTATCAGGTGATTTACTTGGATTATTTTGTGACTCTTTATTAGTCTTTTCTTCTCATACTCCCACATTTGGCACCATGGAAGGAAAAGCACCCACATGGAATTAAGATTTCTAAGTATGGCAGCATGACACCAGTTATTTCTTTATTTGATCTGGGGAAAACAAGGCGAGTGTGTGGAAGTCACAGCCAACTCAGATTATCACACAGGCACACAAGGTGGCTTTTAAAACTACATGTAGATATGAAATGAGTTTCATATAGAAATCAGTGAAGAAATGTGAAAAAGCAACTGACTGGCAAAGTAAAGCAAAGGCACGCTGAAGTCATGTGTAATGTGGACAGGTTTCACAGGGGAGAAGGGAAAGA
>NW_008581455.1:19331-29843 GCF_000691845.1 Merops nubicus
ACCAAAAGGGGCTACTAGAGTTATATGAGCTGAAAGATTGGTGGCAGAAGTATCCCAGGCAGTAATGGCTGCCAATTGCTGTCCTGCATTTCGAAAGCATTAAAATGAAACAAAAGAAACAAAAATGTTGAGCAAAAACTATTTTATACCATAAAATAAATGCTGTTGTGCCACTACATCATAGGCATAAGACCAGAACCATTCAGAAGCAGAGTTAAAACAACATGGGATAGGTTTGTTTCTGTGTTGGTCTTGTGGGCTATTTTGTCACTTGACAGGCTCTACTTATTTTCGCCCCATTACATGGATAACATCAAATCTCTCAAACAGAAATACCCCATGTGGTCATTTCCATGTAACTATACACTGAAGAAGAGCATCACACTTCCTATTTTAAGACAAAATATTATTGAAATGGAAAAATTTGAGACCCAGAAATTCTATTCAAAAAGAAGACAAAACCCCAAGAAACATGAAATTGCAGTACAAGACACTAACAAGTAGAATTAGGCCAAGCAAACAATGGAGAAAGAAGAAAGTTTTTCTTCTCAGCACATACTCTAAAAGCTCTGCTCTTACTTTTTTCATCTTCCTCCACATTTACTCTCTTCTGAGACACAAACATTTTGAACTTATTTTATCCCACCAATTAAATTCCATCGCGTCCATCGTACACCTTCCTAAGCAATCTTCCCTCCTAGATCTGCTTCCCATCTTCAAACCTTCCCTTTGTTATCACTGCCCGAGCATGACTGCCAACCATTCCAGCAGTTTTGTCGAGTCCAATCCATGGTGATGAAGCTCACCATACTTGCATCAGAAAGTGAGGAAGTTACCTGGTTTTCTGCACAAAAGAAAATTCTTCAGCATCTACCCAGAAAAAGAAGGAACTGAGGGTGTAGTCAAAGAGTAGCCCCACAAGATGACCAGAGGAATGGCACAGAAGGTACCAAGGTATTGGGAATCAGGCAAGAACTCTGCTTGTTCTCCTTACCTATTGGCAAACGATTTTTTTTGTTAGCTGGAGTAGTTGCAGGAGACAGCTGTGGGGTATTATATGGAGTCATTTCCAGGCTGCTGCTTTTCCCTGGTTTGTTCTGGGGTAAGTTTGCCAGCAGGTTTTCCAAAGCCATCCGATCTTCCTTGAGTTGATCACTTGACATTACATTCCGCATGAACCCAACCTAAAAATTCACAGTGTGTGCTGGTGAGAACTGTGATGCAAATTATCAGCCTTGTTTAACCTATCTGCAAATATATGGGGACAAGTTTATCCTACTTCTTTTTAAGAGCAGAAGACATTACCAGGGAAGTGAGCTGGCTGTATGTCATGTAAACCACTGTCCTACTCAGCCCTTCCAGCAGGTTAACAGAAGACATGGGAGGAGTTTCAACTGCACGCCCGTCAATAACAACATCCAGAAAAGCAGCAACACAGCTCTGCAAAGAGAAGAAATTGTTTTAAATGAGAGACCATTTACTAGGGTTTGGAAAGAACCTACATTACAACGAGAGTTAAAGTAGTTTACACAGTGATGTAAGTTTTGCTTCCTACTTTTAAACTCTATGGGTAAGATACCCTGCACCACTCAAATCACCGACACGCAAGCACGGAACGCACGCAGTTAGCTTTAGCATTTCCTTCATTCCTTTCCTGCATTCAAAAGTGATGCTTACTTAACTGTATTCTTACAATTTCTGAAAAAAATAAACTGCTTTATGGCAACTGAAGTGCCCCTTCCTGGAGAACCTGCTGACCATCAACTAAAAATGAAACAAGGAAGCAACACACATTGTCACTTTCTAACCTGATTGAATGCTGCTTGCATAATAAATGTGTAACTCTGTATGATGACTGTGTAACAACTGTAATTAGCAAAAACCTGGAACTTACACAAGCAAATCCACAGTTTTGGAAACATATGGCAATAAAAAGATCACTAGTTTCACTGTTCCTCTGATGAAGCTAATTTCAGTGTTGTTGTGGATGATTCATACTAACAAAGGAAAAGCTGAACATAAAAAGCAAAACTACTCAGAAAAAGAAGTTACTTGCACTAACAAACTGCTTGGTGTTAAAGCAAATTTCATACAAGAGCTGTGTTCAGATCAAAGTGTCTTCTTCAGATTCAGCAGAAAAGCCACAGACAGTAACTCAGCATTTCAACTGAAAAGGTAACTTGCTTTTATTTCTTCTTCCTATTTTCTTTTAATAAGCACTATGTCAGAGTAGAAGCAAGAGTCCCCAACTCTCATTCTAGTACTCAAGATTTTATTCCCAGTTTTGTGCAGCATTTAATCTACTTTCCAGTACCTGTAACTTGCAAGTTAAATGCTTAGTAAGGCCTTTACAATGCATGAAAAAAAGAGAAACGTAGAAGGATGAAGCATACACGAGTCATCTGGTTTCAGTCTGGATTCTTACTTTGTCAAATTTAGCAAGGTTGCTTTTCATACGTGGGTCTCCCTCTTCAGAGCCTGTCATTGCCAACTGCTGCAGAAGTCGCCCTACCTGAAATGCAAAAGTATGAAGAATAAGCACTTCAAAACACCACCATGACCACAGAGCTTAAAGACTCCTCCATTCTACATTTTTCTCCATTTATTACTACAAGACTTCTTCTGACTGAGTGGACAAGAGTCTTGTACTTGCTTTCAGGGCAGAAAAAAAAAAATGCAAGAAGCTTTAGAGAAAAAGCAGTTGTTGAATTTAACAAGAAAATCTGCACACACAGGGTGCTACGAGCATCCATCCTTCCCCCTCCCAGGGACAAAGCACGTTTTGTTCCTACAACATGTAGAATTGAGAGTTGAATCTAGGTCACCTTAAACCTAGAGATTTTAAAAGGCTGTACGTATTTTACTAAGAATATCCTGGAAGAAAAGAAATAGCAAGAGGGTAACCCTTTTTGCAGAGCATATATTTCTCAGTGAACTCTAACTGCAAAACAAAGTCTCAGTGTTAAAAGAGCTGCCAGCTGGAAGTGCTGCTGGGACACACAAGCAGTGGCAGAGAAGAGCACTGCTAATGTCTTCAGAAAAACAGCAGCGAGGCCCTGGCAGTAACAGGCTGGTGAGTAACAGTGACCAGAGCAAATATACCTCTTGAATCACACACTTCCCAGTTCATATACAACATTAAAAGGTAGGGTTTGTTACTTGTGTGGGGAACACCCTCAGCCAGACAAGCCTTGCTTCATGCCTTCAGAGTACACCTCTACACACCATCATTAAATTGCTCAAGTATTTGCACAAAGGCAAAAATTTGTCATGAGGGCTGGGGAACGCTCTAAAGTCTAATGAAACAGGAAGCAGCTACCCACCAGAAACACTGGTCATTACTGCCAGACAAGAAGGCTTTCTCAGCAAAATATGTCATCATTTTGTGCAATACTTGGCATAATATTTAACAATAGCAAGAACAGCACAGTGTTTGTTTACACATGTTCCAGATTTCATCTTACAGCTACTTTAACACTTTAATTTCTGTCCCTTATAACAGCTTTTATAAGGTTCATTTGCAGCTCTTGTAAAAGATAAAGGAATACATGCTATCAGTTTCTTTAAGTCTATGTTAATGCAAGCACAAGCTTTAGAGCATGCCTTTTCAGCAATGATTAACCCAAGTACTCAGATAGCACTCATCATATAGGTAGAAGGGACAGTACCTTTACCTTTATTGTAGTAACATCAGTTCTAGTGGGGGAAAAAAGGCCAAGAATATTTTTTTTTTTTTTTGAGACAACTTTAAAGTGAATCATACCTGCATTAGATTAAATCTTGCCACCTCATTTATAGGAGCATCAGAAATTATGCCATACTGTTCTGGGTTAACGATGGCAGGGCAGATGAAACACGCCAGAAGAAGATCTGTGCACATTGCTCTGACCTCCCCAACCTCCAGCCTGTCCACGCAGGAGAGCGTTTTGTACATCTGGGACACAATCCATCTCAAGCTGTGAGGAAAACAGTACGTGTTTTGTTTGAGATAGCCAATGAATTTGTTCACCAAGGTCACCAGCTTGGCCTCGTTGGAATCAACCATCTCTTGGACTCTTTGCTTGAACTTTTCTGTGCCTTTTTCTCCAAATAACTTCTCCTGTTGTACTGGGGAGAATCTCTCAATTAACTTGTTTGGGTCAGTTTCCAGGTGGTCTTCATCTTCAACCAGAAGCTGCATGATTGGCTCATGTAAAGTTGCAGTAAGAAAAAGTTTTGCAGAAAAGAGTCCTTCAGAGAAAAGTTTGAATAAGATGCTGAAGGCACAGGTGCCTCGTCTCAACAGCCGCCTTGGGTTCTCGCTCTCCTTCAGTTCAAACTCGATCAGGTAGCGGAGGACCTGCAGGAGGTAGCTCTCATCCTCCTGCATGATGCAGTTGCCATAAATGGAGGTAAAGACCGTGTGAATGACGCTCTGGGTGTTGTCCTGGCTGAGCTTCTCTCCGGCAACCAGGCAAGACGCAATGAGCCTGGGGTTCTCCCTCAGTCTGTTCAGGAATTCTCCGTAAGCAGTCTCCTGAAACCCCAACTGCTTGTACCCATCCACAAACTGTGTGTCCTCCAGGATTTTCGCATGCTGGCAACATTCAGCAGGAGAAGCTTCAGCACTGTGAAGAAAAGCATTGAAACAATTTAAGTAACTCTTAAGCAAATGAACTTCATAGACCATGCCAGGGGGTCGATCTGTTAACGGGACTATCACCAAGGAAGCGTCTTTCCATGTAGTTAAGACAAACGATTTGCATATTTAGCAATAAGGAGAGTTCGTTCCCATAAGCTATGAACAGAAGCAAAGCAAACACTTATATTAAAAAAGGCACCATCAACAGCCAACAAGTTTCAGGTGAGTCAGAGTCTCTAGCTGAGATTTGCTTTAGAATCTTACTATTTCTAGGACTAGTACAGCAAAGGGCTCCAGATACTAAGTGTGGAAAACGTGACGGATGTGCTGCCACTCGCAGCAGCCGAGGAGCTCGCTCTCCCCAGGAGCAGTCCCAATCACCTCGTTATGATCAGCCTGTCCAGGTTAATCCTCTGCTGTTTGGAGATCCAGGCCGTGCGGTACAGCTTCTCCGCCGTCTTCAGCACATCCGCGTTGAGCCGCTGGATCAGCTGCTTCTCCGAGGTGACGTAGAGCCGCTCCTGCTTGAGGTGGTGTGCCAGGGTGTGGATGTCCAGCTTCACCATCTTGGGCAGCTTCGCACTGAGAGACAGAGAAACCAAACCAGTGAGTCCAAACCGTTAGGGAGCAAGTCCTGTCAGCCACCAGGAAGTGATAAGCAGGCCACAAACTTTTGCTGAGCAGCACATACTGCTGTGCCCCTTCCACCTCCACATGTTAGTATGTTCTCTCAAATCCACAGCCACCACTTAATGACTGAGCCACTCTTTCCTAACACAAGGCTTCCTAATTGCCAATTTCATTAACCCCTTGCTATGTCAGCACGCGTGGGACACTTGGAGAGCAGCAAATGGTATTTCCAGTTCACTCTCGTGAACTGAAACGGTCACACAGAAATCCTGCACCACACAGGTGAGAAACTGGCTGTTCCCTGGGGAGATAAGGCCCTTGCTGCTGTTCAGGAGACACGAGCCCAGGGAGGTGAGGAGGATCCCTGTTCTGACCCTCTGCATGCTGAACAGCCAGCAAGACTTCTGCACTTGCTACTTTGCCCTCCAGCACACCCGTGCAATGCAGCGCTATCCAAGTATGTGAGTGTGCTTATCTCTGGCCTGTTAAAACAAATAACCTCTCTCACCCACGGAGAAGCAGCATCAAGCTGCCAATATTGGTCTTTTCTGCTAAAAAAAAAAATAATTTACTAACAAAAAATCAAATCAAATCAGATATGGCAGAAGTTGGAACTAAGTCTGGAGACTTTGCTCAACAGTAGAACTAATTCAGAAAAAAAATTTCTCAAATATCTCAATTCAGAAGAATATTTCTTGGAGCCATGATGCAAAAATGTTGTTTTAAAGAGAGAAACAATTGAACCAAACTGAACAGAAGTGAAACAACTGTAGGCTTTCATAGCACATCCGGGACAAAAATCTACACCAACTACTGTCACGTCTCGACGTAACATCACCTCTAACTTCGTAGTTAGAAAACATTTTAGTTACCAGTTAGCTAAACACAGAGTACTCCAGCATTCAAAATAGGTTCAAGGAGCTAATCCACATGAAAATTAACTCTACGGAAGAAAAAAACCATCAGCTGCACTGATTCTGACAAGGGAAGGGGCACAATCATGCAGATCAGACTATTTCCATGGAATTAATGATTACCTGCTCTATGTGTTCCTCCCCACCAGAACGAACAGCCATGCTAGCTAGCCTGGGAAGAAGAAGGGTCTGATGCCCACAGAATCTGTAACAGTGATCTGTCAGACGTGTTGGTAACAGTGCATGTCAGAGCTGCCGGGGATCTGGCGACGAACCCTCCAAAGCCAGGCTACAGTTAAAGGGAACACTTACTTCCCAAACCTGTAGTGACTCTGGAGGAGCCTTCCTCCACAAAACCATTTAGTCCACACTTGAGAAACTACAAATAATATAATTCCATGGCCTAATGCTCTCCCCTTTCAAAGATGTGTGGTTCCCTGCCCAGCACTGCAGATGATCCACACTGAAGAATACAGATGAGCTCCCTAATCAGACACAGGTTTTACATTTGTTGGTTTTTTTTTCAGTGTGGAGAAAGGCTGATAATCAGGTGCACTGACACCCAGCGCTGCTGCCTGCACGTGTCATGGAGTTCCTTCATCTGCAGTTCTCATTTCACAACTATAACCCTAGCAGAGATGAAGAGAGATGCTGCAACAAGTCTTTACACATAAAAAATTGCAATCTTAGTACACGTGATGGTTTAAAGGCCACTCGTAGCAAACACAGAAGACTGTGTACATATAGTTTTAAAATAAATACATAAATAAAAACCCAAAACCAAACCAAGGAAAACACCAGCACCCTTAATCAGTGGTTACAGCTCATGCATCCAAAGATGAGATTAAGCACAGGACTTGAAGGATGCATTAATTTAGGTGTTTTTAACTAGGACAGTCTCAGAAGAATGATTAGAAAAAGAAATACTGGCATTACTGCCAAAGTTTTCTGACAAACAAATAATGACTTTTTGCAACAAATTCATTTTTAGTCCCAAAATTTAAAGGCTTGCAAAAAAAAATGGCATTAACTGCCTGCAAACCCAGTAGTAACTAGCTGTTAGGCTGTGAGCTATTGTTATCAGCCAGGAAAAAGAAATCACAGCCATAAAAATCTATGTACATGAGATCTGCAGAACTACCTCCCGTCCTTCCCAAAGCTTCCTGCTGTAAGGCTGTTCCTAAGAGCTGCTCACACTTTATCAAACCTTAACACTTTTAGTTGCTGTTTTCCACTTCCAGGTGCCCACCCACCAGCTCCACTTCTGAAGACAACGTTAGTCCAAGTGATGGTTCTGCTTGTGAGAGGTTTTGGGAAGAGCAGGGGACCCACATGGGGTGCCTCCTATGAGCAGCCCAGTGACCTCCCCTGTGTTCCTACGCCTTTGCCTGGCCAAATTTCAAAACAACTTTCTATTTTTGTGTCACTCGTTATGAACACATTTAAGAGTGTACAAGCCAATTAAAAGGCTTCTAACGTGGCTCCTCTACTTACAAGTAAAGTGATTTTTCTCACTGTTTCACTTGTCTTTTTTTTTACTAGAGAAGACGTTTTTGGCACCAGGGATGGGCTAATCCCTCTGACAGCTTTCAGCCCAAGGAAAGAATGCTGTGCATTCTCATTTCCTATAAACTAATCGCCACTGTGAACTTCAGGCCCAAACCAACACCAGGCTCTGAAGGTGACCACTACCTGCATCTGCACTTCTGAGTATACCTGTCCCACGACCACTTGGTAATACCCTCTCAGCTGGCCACTACCCGTGTGTCTGTCTTGTCTGTCACTGCCTCAGAGCACATAGAAATAACAAAAGCAAGAGGAGAGTCTGTCTGGCACTGAACTGCTGCAGGTCAGTAAGCACCACTGCTGTGCCAAGAACCATCAGAATCCACAGGATTTTCCTGTCGATCCGCAGGAAGTCAACTGCATGACAGCAGCTTTTACCTTATGTACAAGAAAAAGGGATCAGCAGGTTCCCTGTCTTTGTAATCCTCCCTAAAAATTAAACTCATTTGGTTGCTAGTGATTGCTGCTGAAAGGCACCTCTGGGAAGAGGAATGCCTCATTCACACCCATTTACCAGTCTTTAAAAGGAATTATTCTGGAGTCACACAAATAGAGCAAGCAACAGTGCAAACAACTTGGTCTTCACCTGAAGTTTCTGGCAGATGCTTGAGAACCCCAGAGATGTAAAGCAGGTAGCTTGATACACATGGTACTTCAGCAACCATCAGACAGGCTTTAAAGAAAGCTTGCAGCATAGTAAGGAAAACCCCAAAAACCTAGCTGAGCAAGATGCACATGCTCTCACCCTCTGCAGATGCTGATATTAGTAACGCAGTCAGTCCCGAAAGAAGGAACTACTGCACCACTAACACACCTACCTGAGACACACTGCTCACCCCTGAAAACCTCTTCCCTTTTTGATCAGTAGGTAATGACAGCAGTTGCATTCTCTGACCTTCTCAGGCTACACAACTTTCACCCCATGCAGGCATTTGGGACAGGAGCTTCAGGACCCTGAGCCACAGCTCTGTGTTTGGTACCAGCACAGAAGGCAGAGCCAGAGCAGAGCCAGCTGCAGCAGCTTCAGTGGTGCTGGGTCCAGAACATCGTTTGCCAGATTACCTTATCAGTTTCTTGTACACAAAGAAGTGCCCATAATTATCCAGGTACCTGGTTTATGACCACCAGACACCTTATTTGAAATAACAGATGTCTATAAATAGTTGTATACAAGAGGCAGTTTAGAAAATGCAGATACCCAGCAGTCTACTGTCGCTGAAGGAACAGTAGATATTACACAGCTCCTGCTATGTGCAAATTATTTTTCTCTCCTCACAATTTCATTTTGATACGAAAGCACTTCCATTTTTTCTCAGTTATTTCAAGACTGCTTAGTAACCTACTAAAAGCTGTGACAGAGCAAGAGAGGCTTAGCACAACAGCTCAAACCGTCTCACTCTGTGATGCTCCACCACATCAGCACCACAGACTGCATGACCTGACAGCATCCAAGACTTTCTGCCCCGCTGTCAGCAAAACATAAATTTGTTCAGAGCCCTAAACAACCCATGCCTTTGATGGACACAGGACAGAGATTGCTTCCTACGCTTAAAAGTCCTGGAAAACACTTGATTTAATCCTTGGGTGCTGAACCCCACCTTACAAAGTAGGTGGGTTTGTACCAGGTTGTACAGGAATGAGCGACATCTCCATTGAAGATTTCTGCACTTCTGTTGACGGAAAAGAGATTAAGTACAGTAGTAAATACTGCTGGTACACCAGGTTCTTCTTCCTCCTCCAGTGCTTCCTGCTCAGGGTTATTTGCTCCTCCCGACTCTCACTACGCAAGACTCAACTTCCAAAGCAGGTTTGGGCAGATCTAACGTAGGCAGGGCAGGGCAAGGCAAAACTGAAATCACTCCATCTCACTGCAAAATAATTCCTAAGCAGGCTTGAATAGCCTCCACACCACCCCAGATGAAGTACCTCCTTCTTTATCAACACTCATAGTAACAACTAGCAAGCCTTATTTCTTTACACAAGCCAATGGCCTGTCTCCAGAAGTTGAGCTCAGAAAGCCCATTTCTCAGCAGGGTAGCTCAGGATGAGCAGGGACTTACCTCCTGAACTCTCACACTCCAACCCCAGCCATCTCAAACCACGCGTACAACACGCGAAACGCATTTCGCCTTGCTACAGTTCAACTACTTGATCAATATTAATGAGAAACTCATACCTCAAGTTTGTTTCTGCCCAGTGGCTGCTCGGCAGCTAGCACTGCACTGAACTTTCTACCCAGGGAGCTTTACGTGACAGGAGCACCTCATTTCTCACACCCCTTAACATAACTTATGAGTAATGCACAGGATCAGTTGCTACTAAATTACCTATTACCATGTTGCATAAAATTAACAAAAGCATATAGCCATGCTAAAATCTACTCCAGTTGCTTGTGATGTTAGGAAGAGGAGCTCCCCTTACATAAGGGGTCACGTTAATTAACTTTTAGTCAGAAGGAGTGCAGAACTCAAAGCTGCTCAAGCTGACAAAACCAACCTGCTCCTTCTCCTGCCCCTTCTCTCGAGAGCAACTCCCTTCCTCATCAAAAAACATGCCCCCTGCAGCCCACCGTGGCAGGTAACTGCTGCTGAGAAGAGGGTATATTCTCCAGGACCTGACAAATCCCTCACCAAAACCCCAGTGTGGAGCATCTAAACATTCTGGGACCCTTCTCGGAGCAGCAGTTTACAAGTCTGCTTCCTAAAACCTCCATCCCGCTGCTGTTACAGAAGCAGAGCATTCCAGATCTCACATACCGTCCCAGCCATTCCCCCCTCTCTG
>NW_008581455.1:29855-30103 GCF_000691845.1 Merops nubicus
CCCTCTCCTGGCGAGCAAACTCCCCCGTCCACAAAAATAGCTTTCTACCTAGCAATAAGCGCGGTGTCACATGCGCCGTTCGAGACTCCGCCGTGAGGGCTCTGTCCCCCCGGAGCTCAGGATCATGACTTTGCAAGAAAAACGACAGATTTTCTCGACCAAGTTCTCCAGCCCTGAGGGTCTGTTAGTAAGGGAAAAGGGAAGTCCGGATACGCGTCCGGTTACAAGTTTTAAACCTGCATGACACG
>NW_008581456.1:0-588 GCF_000691845.1 Merops nubicus
CAGCCCCAACCCCAGGGGGTTCCTCTGCCAGGCACACGGGTGCTGGAGCGCTCACCCCCAGCCCGGAGGCCTGGCCATGGCACAAGCTGCCGGCTGAACAAAGCGCCCACCTGCCACGGCCCAAAAAGCTCTTCCCAAATCCAAGCCAAGACTCAGAGCAGGGATTCCTGCAGCGTCCACCGGGCACCGAGCTGGGCGGTGCTCTGGGAGCCTGGCACACGGAGCGGTGCCAGGAAAAGGACGAGGAGAGAGCCTTCCAGCCCCTCTCGGGTAGGGCTGGCCCCTGCCAGCAGCCTCGCGGCTTCCAGCACACGCAGCAGCAGCCTGGGACTCACCCCAGCCCGTTCCTGCCTCGTTCACAGGCTCAGGAGGTCAGGGAGCACCGAGGGACCAAGCCACGGGGACCCCACCACGGCTCTCCTGGGGACCCCGGCCTACAGGCCAGTGTCACACACATCAGGCTCCAACATTTCCTACATGGAGCTTTTTTTTAGTCTACAAGATGCTCAGAACAGAAGTTTCCATGACCCAACAATTCCCTGCAGGCAGCGAAAGAAGCCTGAGGAAGGCTCTAGCCCAGCGGGCAGC
>NW_008581456.1:701-1283 GCF_000691845.1 Merops nubicus
GCACCCCATCGGTCGGGGGGGGACCCGGTGACACGCCAGCCACCCCTCCCCACCGCCTCCTGTCGCTGCACAGCTGTCCCGGGGCTGCCCCAGGGGACAAGGTCATGGTCACTTACCTTCTTGTGTTTCTTGGCCATCCACTTGTCCCAGTTGTTCAACATATCCAGCCACTTGGACTCCCGCTGCCGTAGCACCTCCAAGGGCACCTCCTCCAGCCTGTGGGACGGGGGGGACAGGCCGGTCAGTGGGGGGCCACGGCCCCCCCAGAGGCAGGAGCGCGGCAGGGACACGCTCCAGAGGGTGACGCTTCAGCAGCTGCTTGGCACCAGTGCAGTCACCATCCCGGCTCAACGGCGGCTCAGAACCCCTCAGGAGCAGCCTGGGCTGCAGCCACCCCGTGCCTGAGTGCCCCCTGGGACCCGCACCCAACGAGGAGGGTGACAGGATGGGGAGCCTGGGCGGAGCCATGAGCCGAGTGGGGCCCGGCTGCAGATGGGGAAACCCAGGGCCATGAGTTCTGTGTCATCTGCACAGCACCCCAAAAGCCTGGCACCGAGCCTGGCCAAGGGTCCCCTGGGAACC
>NW_008581456.1:1329-1617 GCF_000691845.1 Merops nubicus
GGGGGCGGGGGAAAACGCCAAAGCGGGCCCCGCAGCCTCCAGCCTGCCCCGGGTACCCTCTGCCAGCCAGGAGATAGGCAACAACAGCTTGGCCAGGCCCTGGCTGCAACCTCCCGGGAGAGCAGAGGCTCCTCCAAGCCTTTGGTGAAGAAGGGCCAACTTCAACAGACCCAATGTCCTCCTGTGCTTGGCCCCGTGGCCATGCCAACCTCAGGGCAGCCAGGTCCTTCCTCGAGGGTAGCGGCCCGGGTGCCAAACCCCCTCTGGGAAGGTGCACAGCACCCAGCC
>NW_008581457.1:0-326 GCF_000691845.1 Merops nubicus
TATATATATAAAAATCTGCTTGCCTCATGATAACATTATTTCCCCTGATCAGAGGTATCAGAATTCTCCCTGAGCACATACATCTATGTATGTGTATCCATGTAAGTTATAGGCAACTTTATTTTATTTCCATCTGTGAAATTCAGTAAGAGGACAAACATGCAAATCTTGGACATGCTAATTCTAGTATGGACATAGCTGGTGGTTTTTCTGTAGGGATTTTGGTTCAAATTTGCTGTTCTTTAGACAAAGTAATCCAAAGGTAAAAACGTCAGTGATGATGTGTTCACTTATGGCAGGGGAAGGGAGGGGTGATAGTGAGGAAA
>NW_008581457.1:357-1303 GCF_000691845.1 Merops nubicus
GGAAGAAAACCCAGATTAGACTATAGGGTAAATCTAAATAAAAAAGACAGTCAGTGTAAAAAAATGACAACACATCACTGTGGTAGATGAGAATCAATGAAGCTATTTTACATGACAGATTTTCTATTCAGACTAAATATATTCTGTCTTGAGCATATTGTGTATTGCCCTGACATCATTTTGCCTTTATTCACATACTGTGGTAATGCTATCTACAGCATATAGACTCCCATTGACAGCATTTTGCCTTTCCTCAAATCATAACATTGTCTATGCAGACATCCACTGACATTGTTTTGCCTGTATTTTCCACTATAGACTCACAGTGACATTGTCTGGCATTTCATTATGTTGCATCTCAGCAGGATTCTGTGGGATTTTACACCAATTATTAAAGTTGTAGTCAGGCTCCTGAGTGCTCTAATAACACAACTTGGCCTCTGCTTCTCACTGAAGTATCACAGAATGGTGCTTTCTTGGGTATTTATAGGTTTCCAAATTTTTGTTTAGCCAAGGAAGTAGGTCCCAGATGAGGAACTGGAACTCCTCATCCTCTGGATGAAGAGTGTGGCCTCACCCACCACCAGACAGCTCTGCTGAGTGCTCTTCAGGTGTTTGCTGCTGCAATTCCTCTGCTGCCTGAATTTCCAAAATATGTTTGCTGGCCAGGGCATCTGCTGTGCCACTGCTTTCATGTCCCTGGGTAGGGAACAGGAAGTTAGAAGCCAAATGAAAATGGTTTTAGAAAGAGGCCTGCAGGTGGGGAGTCTTACTGGTTCCTTTGTGCTTCCCTGGGAGAGTAAGCCAAGCTGGGGCAGGTGGCTGCCTTCAGGGATGGGGAATGCAGCATCCAACAGACTTGTTCTCCTCTTCCCTTCCCTTCCCTTCCCTTCCCTTCCCTTCCCTTCCCTTCCCTTCCCTTCCCTTCCCTTCCCTTTTTCCTCTT
>NW_008581457.1:1326-25737 GCF_000691845.1 Merops nubicus
CAGGCATGCGTAGTGCGCCATCAAACACAATTGTTCTCCCCTTCCCTTCCCTTCCCTTCCCTTCCCTTCCCTTCCCTTCCCTTCCTCTTCTCTTTTTCCTCTTCCTCTTCCTCTTCCTCTTCCTCTTCCTCTTCCTCTCCTCCTCTGCTCCCTCTTGCCTGCCCTTCCTCTTCTCTTAACAATGTAGTTAGTGTGACCATGGACATTTTGCTAGTTCAGATGGAGGTAGTACACGTATAGCTGTCCTTTCTGCTATTTAATAAATGTCACCTTTTATTGGTATAGCTAATCAAAGTTAAAATCTCCAGCACAGAGGGAGTGATGCCAGTGAAGGTGGTCTCTGCTGCCCTGCGTGCTGCAGGGTGGCATCTCTGCTCACAGCACTTTAGGCATACCTGTCCACACAAGTGTATGCAACGTAGACTTGCTTTCACTCTGCAATAAGGTGTGCACAACACTTTGTGTAAACAGGGACTAAGATTAACACTCTGCTATGTCACTGTGTCCTGATATTGCTGCCATCACTGGAATCCCTTGTGACACACTGAGTGTAAATGAAGCAATGTGAGCAATGTCAATTCAGCAGACAGTGCTGTGTTGGTGGGTCCACCTGTTTTTGTTATAATACATGTGAAGTATTATCATGGTTCAGAGATGTGTGCATCCATGGGTTAAAGAAAAGCTCAGATAATTTTATTTTGAAAAGACTTCTAGGGTTTTATAATACATTCATTCTGTCTGGTAAATAGAAAGCTGGTGTTACATCTTTTATTTTCTCTAAGCAAGGAAGCCTTTCCAAGGTATAGAAACCATTTATCTGCCTTAGCCAAGGTGATTTCCATACCAGGGCCATTGTCCCTGCAGTGAAACTGTGATTATGTGGAGAGTAATTGTGTGTGTGCATGTCTGTGTACCTTTACATTGTTTCCAGATAAAATTAATGAAAAAGACCACAGTGAACACGATGAAATGTGCTTTGCCTGCCTTTAAGAGCAACATTAGTATCTACATCATATTTTAATAAATTACTGTGCTGTGTGAAAGCTGTACCTGCCTATCGTTTGCTGAGCCAGAATGGTCTTCATTTTGCTGTAGACAGTTTGCTCCCATAAAATGCAGCACAGTCTGAGGCACTATCATCCTCAGCAGCAAAATAAAAACTTGTCATGTACAATACTGACGGCAAAATGGAAATGCTTGGAAAAGACGATTATCTATTGAAATACATATAGTCCAGAGGGCAAATGTTCACTCAACATATTGACAACAAGCGCACAACGCCTCTTACTGAGGCTCTCTTTCCAGTTCTTTCTGTGTCTTTAGATATCACAGTATAAATACGGGGCATTATTTCATCTATCAGCCCAAATTCTGAGCTGGCAAACTCTGCAGAGTTTGGGAGCACAGCCATCTGACAGTGGTTAAGGACAGTACCTGGTGTTTGTCTATTGCATGACACAAACCCTAAATTACTAGTCTAAGCTTAAAGTTGAAATTAAATTAGGGTTTTGTTCAGTTGGTTTTGTTTTTGTTTTTGTTTGTTTGTTTGTTTTTTTCCCTGAAAACATCATTAGTAAGATGATGCTCTTTTATTTCTTTTTCTAACACGGACTAGAAAGTTTTTAAATAAACTTTTCCATACAGCAGCATGAAGCCCAGATGAAGAAATATTGTGCAGTAGTCCCCTCCTTTTTTTTTTTTTAAATGCAACCACACGTGACTGTGGTGGAAAATTATTAAAACAAAGTGAAACTGTCAGACTTTAAAGTGGGGTTTAATTTCTGTATGAGCTTTGTCTACCATCTGATTTGTAATTATTTTATTTCATACTCTCATCTTATGAGAACTTGTCAAAAAGCTTTTGAAATCCTAATAAGTAGGTTCACAGGGTCTTCTTTAGCCACAGTTTTATTAACCTTTTCAAAGAAGACAGAAAGCCTTTAAATTAAGCTGATCTCAGACAGCTAATTTTTGTAGTGTCGGAAAATCGGCGACTTCTGTAGTTTAGGCTATTCTTTCATATATAAACATTTAAAAAATAAAACTGAAACAGCTTTTAATGCAATCTGTGTTTACTAATACAAGCTAATAAAATCACATAATATTACTTTGTATTGTCCTAATGGGTACTACATTATGATATACCAACACTACATTAATTGATGCCATACAGTGCTGCAGCACTTGCTGGGCAGCCCAGAGCAATTCTTGACTTTGCTAATACAGGAGACTTACCAAAGCTGGAAAAACCTTTGGAGACCTAAAGCTATGAAAACCATATTGATTAGGTTTAGTTGCTTTGCCTGGTATTGCCTGATGTTAATTTGGATTCAGCATGCCATGTAAGAGGTGTTTGCTACCCGTTTGGGAGGTCCTAGATCCCCTTTCATGTAGCTCCTGGGAGCAAAATTTACCTCTCAGCCTGGTCTGTACCTGACACAACAGTAAAAAAGTGGGAGCAAAGGTGATGCTTGTCCTTTTGAAATATATATAAACACATATATAGATAGAAATATATATAAGGTGACTATAGATGCACAAGATTCTGTATGTATATATCATGTATGTATGTGCATACATACACACACACATCTATAATTACATATACAGATACTTATACACACAACATGTACCATTTAACATTGCCAGCAGCTGGTGGAAACTTTGAGCTCAGTACATGCTGCAACACTCTCTCCAAAGCCTGGATGAACACAGAGACATCTTCCCCATTCTGGATGGGATGCTTTTGCAAGTCCTGTGTTATTATTCCCCAAAAGAACTAGTTTAAATTCAGCTGAGATCTACTTCTGTGACCTGCAGTGCTTTCAGCATAGAAATGTCCCATAGCTCTGTCCAGTCTGTCCTCAGATTTGAAGCAATAACAGAGGTACAGGGAGTTTGCAATGACTCCCTAACACCCATTAAGAGGATTTAGTCTTGTTTTGATGAGAAGGAAAGGGGGACAACAAGGTTCAATTTGCAAATTTCTCAGCAGACACCTCTGTCAAAAATTTGACTGCAAGCTACAGCTTCACTTAGGGTGCTGCAGTCAGAAAGAATCAAACTGAAGGAATAAAGAGGCTAGGCCAGGTGTAAAATTATCTCAGACCATTATTAGCATAGTCTTCAATCCACTGGATAAAACTTTTACTCTGCAACAACTACCTTTGCATCAATGCTCAGCCAGGACATATTGAACCCAGGGCAAGAAATGAGTTCAGACTAAGCTTAATAGGAAGGTATTAACCTTATAACATTGCTGCTTCACCAGCACTTGGCTTTAAAACAAAGTGCCAGGAGGAAGAGGTGAAAGTTGGGTGCCTGTGTATGCAGCTGCAAAGAGCAGAGAAACTCTTGAGGGCATTTTGTAGGTGAACTGCAAAATGTCACCTCTACAGAGTATCTCAATTTATCACTGCAATCACAATTTAAAATGAAAGAAAGAACAAGCCTCTTGTGATTTCTCATCTTCCTGAAGTAAAAACTGGGAAAAAAAATAATTCCTAAAACTAGGTGCAGCAAAATAATCCAAGAATCATAGAATGGTTTGGGTTGGAAGGGACCTTGAAGATCATGTTGTTCCAACCCCCTGCCATGGGCAGGAGCACCTCCCACTAGATCAGGTTGCTCAAAGCCTTGTCCAACCTGAACACATGCAGTGACAGAGCAAGGATTGTTACCTCAGAACAGATCAACGTCCAATTCACAGTAGCAGTGGGCAGAAGGAAACTTTGCACACCAAAACCTTAAAGAGTATGGAGGTAACCTAAATCTATCTTACATTCCCTGTTGAATTTTGACACGAATATTGTTTTTGCATTGTGGATTTAGAGCAAGCAATGGTTAAGTAGGCTTCTCTGAAATTTAGTGTGAGCCTAATTTAAATGCATACTTCTGTTGAACAGGGTTTGAGAGCTCCTGAACCTATGGTAGCAATGATGTAACCTGACCTATTACCTTAATAATTTTATGTGCCCCACTATGCAATTCATGCGTGGAATCTCTAGCAACAATTACAGGAGCATCGGGTGAAATATAAAATGATGCAACATGACAGCTAAATGGTAGTTTTCTTTGTTTATTATCTTGAAGAGACTTTATTGAAAAAACAGGCTTTCCACTTTCTGCAGAGAGCAATTGTGACACTCAGCATCCACTTGGGTCCATGCTCTGACCTGGATCTTTAACCGAGTGGTGGCTGCCTGACATGTTTGACATATCTCAGTACTTAAAATGGGTTTGGGTTTTACCCTGTTGTTTTAACAGTAATACTTTGCTGTAATGACACCAATTTAGTTCATAGATGTTTTTTTCTGGGCAGCTTCCCACCAAATGTTTAGTCTTGCATCTAGACACAAGATTACCAATATATATCTGGGTACACAGTTCATTGATTATCTTTTCAGCTCCTTAGTATTCTGCTATTATTCTACCCAAATATTTCAAGAAAAGGCATAGCACAAAATCATGCACCTTTTACACCTTGTCTATATTGCGTTCAAGAGTATTTAACCAACATTTGTATTTTATTCCAGCTCTCAAGCAAACTTCACTAGTTTTTATTACCTCTTTCTATGGTACCAGAATGTCATAGTGCTTGAAAGATGTCAAAGCTTCCCTACTCCAGATATCTGCAGAAGGCAACCCTGCATGAAATGGGACAAATGTGTATTTGCTGTGTTCCCTGGATGGACAAATGTCCCTGTGTCCAATGAGCCCAGTGTTTCTGGGAGACGTCAGGCTTACTGCTTACTGCTCCTGTACCAACAAGTTATCTGCACAGGCACATTAATTTTGGTGAGTCTGTGGGCTGTCAGACTTACCACACCTTATGGAAGCAGCATTAAATCTGTTACTTCTTGGAAGTGCTCAGCTTGCTGAGGAGGTGTAGCAAGGTGGCCATACAAACTTGGAGCTTCTGAATTGCCAGCAGTGCAGTGAGAACAACTGTTCTGGCAGAGGTGGTGGACAGCCATAGGAAACTCTCCAATTCTAGCATCACAAATATTCAAAGTCAAAAACAAGCACCATGACCAGGAAGCCAATCTGTGTGATGGCTCTGAACTCTATGGCACAGTCCTTTCACAAATTAAAAGCCATGGCTCCATATTTCTGGGGTATCAAAATGTTTTAGGTGCCTTGAATAAGGACAAATTCCTACACCTCACAATAGAAGTAATAGAAAGATAAGTCTTTCTAAATATCTCTGAATATCTGCTATTATTTTAAAAATACTTCAGTTCCTCCTCCCCTTTTGGCAAGAACTCTGCAGTGCAGTGTTAGCAGATAAGGATTTGGCATCTCCGGTGATAAAACACAGACCTTTTCTAATTCTGTACAGATCTATATTATATAGTAAAGGGTTAATGAATTTTGCAGCTCCAGATCAGAGATCAGATGAGTGGCAATAAGACCACCAGAGAATCTTTAGATTAAGGAATTCTTTTTCTTTAAACACACACTTTATCAAAAACACAAATGCTGCCCTCAGAAGGGTGATTCATACTTATCCAGATGTCCTTATCTGCAACAGAAAATATGGCTGTCCTTCAAACCCTCACACTAGCTGTTTACTATGTGTGTTTCATGGCCTGTGTCCTCGGACTGGAACTGCTCTGGAGTGGAGAGATGGGGTAGCCCATGGACAAACACTCATTAATTTGCATTAAACAACAGCATGGAGCTTGAACTACTTAAGGCACATCAGTGTGCACCAATTAATGTTTTTATGTGGTGTGAATATGTCTGTGTGTGTATGTGTTCAGGCTGGACATGGTAAATTTCTTCAGCATCCGTAATGTTCCTTCTTGCAAACAAGCCTAGGTGGGAAACAAAGTTGACCTTTACTTTTGTATCTATCATGGTTGCCTTCATGGGCCACAGCAGGCAGCAAGGAAAATATTGCAGCCAACACACAGACAAATAATAACGAGAAAATTTGCCAAATAATATCTGATTAATGCTGCAGCTGGCGGGCACATGCAGCTTCCATGGGTATCAATGAGAAAGGCATGCATGGAGCTGCTGCAGTGCTGTGAGCAGAGCTGCCACTCTCCAGCTCTGGTAGTCCTTCCAGACCGCTAACACAAATGTTTATCCCTCCAAAAAATACATTTTCTTTAGCTCTTTCAATCATAAGTTCAAGACACGCATTGCTCAATCTCCCTTCCAGAAAATATTAATTCCAAAGTAGTTTGTTTTGTTTCTTTTTTTATGAAAAAAAAAAAAAAGGAACAGGAGACAATTTTTTTTGGCTGCAGACCAATGAGAGCGAGTGAGCTAAATTAATTTGAGAAACAAATTGTGTTAAGGGGGGGGGGAGCTGATAGATAAGTAGTCATGGGAAATCTATCTAGAAGGAGGACAAACGAGCACAACTTGACTTTCATGTAACCCTTAATCTATTTATAGGAGGAAGAATCGGGAAATGAAGTACCTCTCAACAGCAGTTTAAGTCAACAACTAAAATTAATTGCCTTCACTTTCTAACTACAGTGCTTGTGCAGGCTGCACATGAACAGCCAATTTCACACTCAGAGACTCTGGCAAAACGTTGACAAAACCTCCTCCTCTTGGAAGCAGAGAAAGTCAGCCTTGCCTTTCCTTGCTTTCAATAAGCCTCCTGTTTGTCAAAGAGTGCAAAAAGTGATCCTGTGTTGCAGAGACAGGACACCATCGTTAAGATCTATCAGCTTTGCCTCTGCAGCTTGAGGACATAAAGTGCAAATATTTGCTGGTATCAGTTTGTCGAGAGGGTTGTGTCAGGTTGTGTGCCAGGATGGTGCTGCACACCTCACACCTGAGAAACCCAGCAGTGCTGGAGCAGTAGCTGAGCGTGGGCATGGACCCTGCCCATCATGAACACGTGGGTCCCATCCCACTTTTCTGCCCTCCAGTGAGGAGCTGAGGCACAGGGTCGCCTCACCTCCCCATCTAATCCTAACCCAGCAGGGCTCTGCCCAGCACCAGTCTGACCTTTCCTGGCCGTGGGGCTCCACGAGTCGCTCAGTTAGTCCCACTGCCTGCAGTGGATCTGATTTCATAAAAGCAGATTTGCACAGTAGAGCCTTCATTGTTATTGTGATTTTTTTTATTTTTTAATTTTTATTTTGTGCTGAAAACCGGGACAGTCATTAAATTTTTGGAGTTCTCTCTCTTTGTGTAGCTTGATAGCACAGCCAACCTCTCTGAATGCTCAGCCTGCTGCTCTGGGTATTTCTTGTTCACAATGATACTTCTCTCTTCCAAATGTCTTAGGTACCAAATAGACGAGCTGAAAGCCCAACACTCAGCAGACTGGACCCTTGGTGTTGGCACTTACCTGTTGCCTAACCTTGGCCAGATCATTTAAAAGTCTGTGCTTTGCTTACCACACATAAGACTGAGGCTTGGTCACGTCAGTACTGCTATTGAACCGAATTTTTACCTTGCTCTGTGTTTACTTCTGCAGGCTGGGGAAACACAAGCTGGGTGTAAAATAAGATCTCTTTCATTTGGTTGTTCAATGAGATCTTTGTGATGCACCCACAGTCTGCAATGGGAAGAAAAAGCTTGTCTGTCAGCCTTAGCCTACCTCAGATCTACTAAGTAACTCTCAAAATAAGTGGTAGTAAAGATGGGGTATGTATATGCTTATTTATATGCTGTGTTTACAAGAAGTTTTGAATTCCATCCCATTGTTTGTAAATATTCTATATAACTCATCTGTTTTTATGTATTAATTTGTATGTGTTCATTTATTTTTGGTAACAACCTGTTTTATGGAAATATTTTAATAAAAATCTGTGAACATGAGGAAAAGTAGAGCACAATACAGATGCACAAACAAACACTCGCTGCATGATTCTGAGGGAAAAAAAGTGTACGTGGAATTCACACATCATCTGAAGAGAGAAATGTATAAAATAGAAATGCAGAATGAATTGAGCATGTAAATAAAGGCTAAACAGGACCATCATCTGTCCTGCTCTCCTGGTCTATCCACCAAGCCACAGAGAGACAGTGTGGAGAGTGTGCAAGGTGGGCATCCCTGTGCTCCCAGGTGGAGATGTGGGATGCAGGCAGGACCACAAATGACTGAATGCAGGTCCAGCCCAGCACCCAGAAGTTTCGGAGGGAAGTGCTGGGTGGAGGAGGCTTCCCCAGGAGCCCTGGCAGGGGGTGTAGGGGTGATGCCCTGGCAGCACGCTGCCCTGCCACGGCAGCCTTGCTTGGATCTGTCAGCTTGGCTGGGTTTGAGATGGCTGTCACAATATTTCCAGGCTCACCGGGCGTTGTGTGTCTTTATTAAAGTTTGCTGAGCATTTTGAGCTCCTTTGACAAACTGTGCTAAACGCCAGGTGTTATTTTCACTTTCCCTCAGTCGTAGTTAATACAGTTCTCTGCTGTTTTGCTGATTGCTACAGTTACTGTAGATATAAAGATGTGCTAAGTAATAAGGCTATCCACAAACCCAGGCATGGAAAACCTCAAAGGGTGCTTCAAAAAGTACCAAAGATCATTTTGCTTTTTTTTCAACTTAACGATGCACAGGAAGAGACAGAAGTTGGAGCTGGCCTCACGTTACGTTGCAGTCAACGGTTGTGTGACCATGGCTGGTCACAGGAGGGCTTCACCTCACCGTGGAGTGTGAGTAGTTACCTCACCCTTGGCCTTAGACCTTGGGTTTGGATCAGGTCAGCTCCAATTCAGGCACCGAGAGGGACCTGTGCCTCCTTTCTGCCTCTGCCTGTCCCTCACGCTCATGCAGGACCCTTGTACAGCTCTTGGAAAGCCTTGAAGCACAAGGGAGGCTCATCTGACCCAACAGCAGCGTTTTCTCTTTTCTTTGGTCTTATTCAGCAGGGAGATGTGGCAATCCCAGAGCGGATTTCCTCGAAGACAGCCCCACGGCCAGGCTGTGAGCTGGGTGTGACTCCTGGGTTTGGACATGTCCCTGCCCTGGCTCTGGTGTGACAGAGAATGCTCCACCTGGAGCCCGAACAGTTACAGGGGGCACGACACAAGCGACCTTGATGTTTATAGTAAGGAGTGTTTTGGAACAAAATAGTGAATTTTGTAATGAAATGCCAGAGCTGTTTACACTTCAGAGAGGATTTTTTGACCAAGTTCCACATCCAAGGTTAATAATAATGTTTCGGGCACAGGAGTCATGGAATAAGTAAAAAGCTGGCTCAGAAATTAGTGGTGAAGAATGGGAAAACAAAGAAGTGATATGAGATGAATTATAACAGGAGGAACTGTAAACGAGATGAGAAAATAATGCATGAAGATACAGGAGATTGCAATCACATCAAGGCTAAATAGATAAATACGAGTCCTTCAGCATGCTTGTTTGACATTAGCTTGTGTATGCCATGAAACACTGGAGGAAAAAAAAACCAAATGGAACTGTCAAGACTAAGGCTTTGGTCAGTATAAGTATATATCTGTTTAAGAAAAAAAAAAACAACTCTATTTGAACATTTGCCCAGAACTTAGAATGAAACCATCTGCAACATTTATGAGCTTCATACAGTTAGGTAATATTTTTGTTTTGTTTTTCAATTCGTGGGTGATAACAGAGGTGATAAATGAGGTGGTTTACGGTACTTGTGAAGGGGATTGCTCTGGCTGCTGGCACTGTGCAGAGCTGGAAGAGAAGAAGGATTGCCCAGCCGCCGTGGCAGGGCTCAGGTGGGACAGGGTCCCACCCTGTTCTCCCCAGATGCCATGGGGTACCAGGTCAGCTGGGTGTTTCTGCCTCCGTGGACACCTACACACCTCCCTGCATCTGGCCATTGGTGTCCCTCTCGCTACATTTCAGTGGTAGCTGAGTGAAAGCTCTGCTGCTCTGGACTGAGGAGCTGGGATGGCACAGAACAGTGAGCATGGAAGTGCTTTCTGTGAACAGAGAGGAGTGAGATGCACCCACAAACCCTTTGCCAGTACAGATACACAAGTACACCCAGAAGGCTGTAAATCCCTTTGCTATACCAGAGTGTAGTCTCCCTCTGAAGGTGCAGGCAGATGTTGATACTAGTAACACTGCAAGCTTATCCAAAAGATTAGCATTTTTTCACCTACTCCTGCAGTTCCCTGTGGTGGTGGTTTCTAATGAGGGCAAGTTTTTCCCTGCAAAAATCTGCACAGCCTTGAGTTGAAAAGCTGTGTGTGCTGGCTGCTAGCTCAAGGTCTAACAGGGGAGGTAGATCATCCTGTGCAACTGTCCCACTTCAGGGACAGCTTTTTAGAAATCTCTAGTAAAAATAGTAAGGTACAGCTTGGAGGAGGTGATCATCTAATAATTATTAAATAACCTGGGAGTTGTGAAAAAATATTTTTTTAAAAGTTAGCAATAGAATAGAATAGAATAGAATAGAATAGAATAGAATAGGCAAATGGTTAAAATTAGAGAGTCTTATTTAAACATTAACTAAAACCCTAAGAATTTGAGAAAAAGGTATAACTGATAATTTAAAAGGCTTTGTTTAACATAACATTTCTTGCCTATGTGGTCCTAGATTTGCTGTCTTTTTATTAGTGAGCTTCAATCTCTGCAGGCCAAGACATATGTTCTGTGGTAGTTCTCTGTCTGTAAGTATATTGGTCCAATTCAACGTGATATTAGAAACTCAATATCAGTCATGAAGGCATTAAATGGTCAAAAGAACAAAAGCAATGCCTTCCCACAGGTCAGACCAACTGAGCCACTCCTGCATCTTACTAAGTCATGGTAAATTCTGGAGCAACATGAATTTTTTTTAATTGAAAAATATTTTTTACTGCAAAAATAACCTTTTAGAAGCTATCTGTTGGAAGGGCAGAATCTGAGAGGCAGGTAACTTTCAAATCCACATACTTTTTTCTTTCTTTTTTCTTTATTTTTTTTTCCCAGAAGAATGCCTTGCAATGCACAGTTGCCTCTCAGCCAGTTTTCACTTGGGAAGGAAAATAATGTGGCCTGCAAGATGTATCACTCACAGCAGGGTTAACCAGGAGATACTGCACTGATGCTAGTCCTGACATTGGTGTAAATCCCACGTAAGTGAGGCCGGAGTGATTTCAGAGTAACAAAGAATGTGACAACAGCAGCTTTCAGCCAGTGCCTACTGGTGGCCCCTACCACATGGGTTTTCTGCAGTCAAAGCCCAGTGTGTTTGAACCCAGGCTGGCTCAGACAGAAAAATAAAGCAGCCTTTCTAGTCTGCTTCTCAGCGCGATAATGCTACTACAGTATTACTCTGAGGTCTTCTGAGTAGCTGCATTTAATAATGCTTTACAGTAAGGTTCCATTTATAAACACTTCATTATTAATAAAGCATGGCAATTTGTAGCATGCATAAAAATTATTTATATTCATGTGCTAACCAAGCCCATAGATTTAATAATATTGACGTCTTATAACACGCGTTGTAACAGCTTGTCACAGCATCATCTGTTAAGCATTTCTTACTAATGCATTTCATACCATGCCTTATAATAATTTGTTAAAGGATGCAGCTGCATCTATTAAGCCTTTCATAAATATGAATAGCACATTTTCTAAAATGGCACCATATATTAAATTATTACTGGATATTCTAACTGGAAACAGAATTTCTCTTTCTCACTTTCCGTCTTTCCTTTTCTCCCTCTGCCTCCCTGCCCCTCTGTCCCACCCCAGTCTGTCTGTCTGCCTCTCCTTCTCTTTCTTAATTCAGCTAAACCCCCAGTTTTCTCCTGACATGTGGTGGGGAGCTCTTTCATCCTGGTAGGGTTTCCCTGGTCTGGTGTGCCATACAACTTGGGCATCTCAGTTTGAAGGCAACTGAGGGGGCAACATCAAAAAACTGTGAAGTCCATGGAGACACCACAACTCGCTGGGACCAACCAGAGAGCAGCTGTGAAAGGAAGAGATGGACAGTCTTGTGCTTCTCACAGGTCATGGCTTCCTCCTGAGCCTGGAAGAACATGAGCAAAACTGGTATCGATGGGTCTTCTTTGCTTCTCAGGCACCATCAGTGGTTAGCCACAGAATGATTTATTTTCATACAGAAAAAAAGAAGACGAATATAATAATAAATCCTCTTGTCACAAAGATCCAAATCCAAGAGATTTGTGAAGTTTCTTGGTAACAGAGGGCCCCGTGCCCCCCTAGGGTGCAAGTGGTAGCATGAACATAGTGTCTTATCCTATCCAAAAATTGTTTTCCTTGATGGCTCCTAGATAGACTCTTCCACCCGGGTGACAGATCCTTACCCCAGCTCTGACTTTATTCCATGGCTTTTTGTTCCTGCTGAAACATTGTTAAATGCTGCTCTACAGCACTTGCCTATGGAGCTGTGCACACATACACAGAATGCCAGGTGAGGTTTTGCAGCACTTCACTTTTGCACTTTATTCCTGTTCAGGTAATACCGCTTTTTTTTTTTTTTTCTCTCCTCCTTCTTCTGTGATATAATCTAAAAATGCAGCACCCTGCAAAGTTATTAGAGATTAAATTCTTAATTATGAATTTCCTTGCTTTTGTGAGTTTGCCTCAGATCCTTAACATCTTTAATGTCATTTTTATGCGAATTTCCATGCGATTTTAATTCATTAGTCATGGACTATCATTTTTCGATGTAATTACTGTAATTTCATCAAGTGACGTAATTACAGTAAATACTTTGAGTAATTACTATTCATATGGAAAAAGATATCTGGAGGTGTAATAATGTCATATAATAAAATATTTATGATGTGTAAAGACGAATTATGATGACATATTTACCTCACGTAATGGCATGACAGCATCCCATATTTACCTTGGGTGAGGATAATGACATAAAAATAAGTTTCAGTGACATCATCTGCTGGTAATAATTACAAAGAGTTGTGCAGCATCCAGGTACACCAATTTCAAGAACTCTCAGCCCTTCAAAATCAAAAAACTCCCCCCACCCCCAGAAGTGTCACAAAACCCCAGTGGGTTGATTTCTTGCCAGCTGAGGTCAAAGGAAGGATTTATGCTGATGTTGACATCATCACTGTGCTGGGCTGTGAGATCTTTCTGTGGGAGAGCATCTGTGTGCCACTTTTAGCAACTCCAGGTATAAGGGAGACATTTTGAGAGAAAAGAAGAAAAGTAGCATGAAATAGAGTTTAGAAAATGCTCAGGCAGCACGAGGTGTGTATAGACATTTGTGGGGGTGTGTGAAGGGATGGATACGTGCTGATGTTGAGGAGCACTATGAAGCTTGCGAGTCCAAGCCTTCTGGAAATGCCAAGTTTTGTCGATAAAGGTTCAATGTAACATTTCATCCACAACCTCTGCTCAGCGTGGGCAGGGTAACATTTCGTTTTACTGCAGCAGCACCCCCCACCCCTTGCTAAGGGGCTGCTGCCATGTGAGTAGGAGCCGTGCAGTGAAGGAGCTTTCATTTGGTGAGGCCTCTGTCTCCCATATCGCAGAGAGTGGTCATGGTGGGATGTAAGAATCAAAGACTTCAATGGAAGAAAGAAGAAGTAGACGTTTCCGTTCTCTGCCTACCTGTGCTGTTCTTGACAAAAGAATAACAATTTGCCACTGGTTGTATAATCCTCATTTTCTGTGCCTTGATCTGGCTGGTGAAAAGTCTCAGTGCTTGAGGTAGCAGCTGAAGGCTAAAGAAACTGGGCTTGCTCTCCTAAAGCATTCTAACCGTCAGGCAGGTGTGGGGCTTATCCACTTACATGCTTTAAATCAGTGAAGTTATTTGACCTCAAATTCACTACACCTTCGCTCTTCATCAACAAAACAATGCTTACCCTACCCTCTGACCTTGCAGAGATCTGGTGAAGACAGCAAACAGTTGAGAAGTATGCAAGTAATGTAGCAGTACATGTTAAAGGCAGTTAACAGCTCTGCCTTGGTGGTAGGGCTCCCACTGGGGCTGTGGTGGAGGCCAGGAGACACCACTGGGGCAGTGAGGCTCGAGGGAGACACTGGCTCTGGGTCTACGTTGAAGTCAGTGTATCTTGTGCTCTGCACCAAGCCAAAGCCCCACAGATCAGAAAAGGCAAGTAGTCATGTAGTTGGAGACTTGAGTATAATGTCTATGCCTGAGAAGACCTACATAACTTTGCACAGACAGTCCAATTTTTGAAGCTTTGCTTCTGTCGCTGTAGGACCATACTCATAGTAGCATGATTAGGAACACTAAACATGTTCTAGACACCTAATGAGGCCACAACACAGAGATTTTATTTTACAATGGCTTGTTCTGTGCATATGGTGTACTCCTCTGCACGTGCTAATTTTACTTTTTTCTCTTATTTGGTGGTTGTGCAGGAGATGACTCCTGACACAAGTGAGTATGATGAAATATAAGCCACCCTGTGTGACATCCTGCTCACACCTTGATCATCCAGGGTCTGTGAGCTTCACACAGCCTGTTGAGGATCAGGGAGGCTGAAGGCATACTCATAGAAGAACCATTTATTAATTTGTTGTAAACTACAACAGCATTAATTTTCCTCTGTCAGGTACACATGGGGATCACTGCTCTGCTGAGAGCAGGGGTGTCTTTGTGGGACCTTACTGTAAAGCAGTATCTTTTCTTCTAAATCTGGAAGAAACACTACAAAATAGTCTTTGTCTATTTGCAAATCCTAATAAAGTCACCTAGGACAAAAAAGAAGAGGAGGAGAAAAAAACAGGTTTTGTAGAAGAGTAATTCTTCAGGGAATCAGATGAAAAATAAGACCAAAGTTGTGCTGTAGGTATGTGGGATTTGCCAACTGCTAGCATCAGGTATCAGCAGCACCTTTCCCTTTCAGAGCAGAGAAGGATAGGGACTGGATACTAAGGCCAAAGGGAGAAAAAAAAAAAAAAAAAAGTCTGCTTTTTGGAAAAAAAAAGTCTGAGGATCCAATAGACTTTTAGAGTCTGATAGATGCTGACTTTCTGTGGCTTTAGCTCGATAAGTCTCAATACCATCATTATGACATATCATAAATACCTCATGTCACTTAAATACTAAGTATATGCATGTCATATATATAACGTGTATCATAAATATATGTAATTTGTGTTTGTATACATTAACAAAACCAGATCCTTATTATTTCTGGAGAATAAGCCACTGCTTGATTTACAAACTTGCAGAGGTTTTGAAAGGTGTTAATAAACTTCAGTGCACTGTAGACAATGTTAAATTGCTTGCTAAAGCCCCAGGCTAAGTTAGTCTTGTAAAGCTTAAACCAGATCCTTAGAACTTGCAGACAAATCCAAAGACCTAAAAAAAAAAAAAACAAAAAAAGAAAGAGAAAAATTAGAAATCAGATGCTCAAGAGAGAAGATTCTTGCCAGTAACATGACAGAGTCAAGTTAATTCAAAGTGATTCAAACGAGAAAGATTTTTTTTATTTTTTTTTTAAGGATATTGCTGGCCAGTTCTGCATCCCCAATCTGATTGACATATGATACTACTAGGCTGAATGAAGACATTTTGCACATGTTTTTGCTTTAAAGAGCAATTGCTAGGGGTAACACTGGTTAGTTACAACGTGGAGACATGCCAAACTATGCAGAATG
Organism: Merops nubicus; assembly: GCF_000691845.1. Classification (NCBI taxonomy): domain Eukaryota; kingdom Metazoa; phylum Chordata; class Aves; order Coraciiformes; family Meropidae; genus Merops; species Merops nubicus. The sequence goes on from NW_008581457.1 coordinate 16,844, forward strand.
AGAGTGGATTGCTGGCTATCTCGTGCTTCAAGGTTTGTAGGGCTGGGTGGATAATGGAATAGCCCTGACATGGCCGTGTGGTCACACAGACTCATAGGGCTGGAGAAATTAATGTGGAAGCTCAGGTTCCCACTGGGTCTATGGTCTGGTTCTGTAAATGAGGGTTTCCACTACTAGAGGCTGAATGAACTCCACAGTAGACTTTATGGGAATATCTTTGGCTATTATTGAAATTCCACCACACAAATTGATGTTTTGATATCATTTTTTGACAGGGCTGTTTGGACAATTTTTTTGTTTTGTTTTCTGATTTCTGTGCAGCATTTAAATCTATTTAGCAAATTTGCCACAGAGATTTATTGTTTTCTAACAAACTACAGCCTTCAGAATATACTTTCTATATTTGTAGTTTTTTGAAAGACTTTTCTGAATGAAAGCTCTTCTGTCCCACAAGGTGCTGATGCATTACTGAGAGCAAAAGAAAACTTAGCTCATTAATTCTTAACAGCAGCCTGAGCTTGCAAAGGCAAGCTTGGGTGAGACAGTCCATAAGTTTCTGTAAGTATTTAAGATTTTTTTTTTTTGTTTCCTTGGTTTTCAGCCACTATGGTAGACCCTCCTGTTCACACTTCTGAGTAGCTTCAGTTTTCCTTAGCTTGCATCAGATAGTTCAGCAACAAAATGCTTCCCAAGTTCCCTTCAAGAGACCCATAAATCAAAACAAAGACAATTTTACTTCACTTTCCAACCTATCAGCACAGATCTCTTGTTTCTTCCCAATCAAGAATGAGTGTGAGTTTCTGAACCAGCCACTCTCCTGGGGATTACATGGCATTAGCACAGGGAGGGTGTGGGAGAAAACCACACAAACTAGAACAGCTGGCTTGAACTTCACATGGCAAAACTGCTAATATTTGAGACTGGTTAATCTAAGTTTCCAGCGTTCAGAATGGAAATTTTCTAGTCCACCTGCTGGCCTTTTCCAGCCACTGATTATATTCTATTGGACAACTCAAGCTCTGAGTTGTGAATCCATATTTACAGCAACGTGTCTTTGGCTTTATGCCATTTAGTTCCACATTACTCCTATTTGATCACCCTGTGCATTCATGCATGTTAGCCCTTCCCCTGTTTTTTCTGTCATACTGGGCAAATTGAGCTATCCCCCCACGAGGCTGGGATCAGGCCATGGCCCAACATCTCCACGGGGTGATTTGCCTCAGCGTACACGATGTGTCAAACATCACGCCTTAATCCGGCCAGCGCAGTGACAGGGCTCCTGATGTGACCAGGCAGAGCAGCCCGTGCTGCACGTGCCCTGCCAGCAGTGGGTAACAAAGGTAACAAACAGGGGAGGATGAAGAGAAACCAGTGCATGGAGCAGTGGAGCTACCCCTCCACCACCTTCACTAACGGTGGCTTGTGTCCCCAGTGTGGACGTTGCCAAGTGGCTTGGAAATATATCCACAGCACAGCAGCAGCCAGTGCCCACCAGGCCGTGGACACTGTCTCATTTCTAGTCTTTTCCAAATTGCAGTGGATTTAGCAACTAGAACTTAAAGTAAAAAAGCCTAAAAAACATTAACTGAAATAAGTCAGCGCTCTGTTTCTATAAACTTAAAAAGTGGCACTGCAGGGGTTTTTTTGTATTGTCTTTCATGAAGGCATTTGCTTCCAGACTGTACTAACAAAATAAGTTGTTTGACAGATATCATCTCTAGAGACAGGTTGCCTAATCTGTTTTATTGACAAATTGACTTATTATTTGATCAACTTGAATATAGTCTTCAAGATCTATTTCTATTATAAAAAAGTAGATGGAACAGAGAATAATGTGTTTAGTCCATCATCTTCTTTCAGCTGTCATTTAAACACTGGTGTGTCTATAAGAAAAGAAAAGAAAAGTTATACAGTTGTTTTGATCATGCTGTCAGAATTGTCTTTATTGTCTGTGGGGGAATTGCCTATGTAATTTCTTCTTCCTTGATACGATAATATATTGACCTCCCTCATTCAGTCAAAAGAAAGCAGGTTACAATGGCTCTACCCACCACCTACATAAAGTTTCATATTCTATCAGAAAAGAAACAAAGCATCTCCAGGAGCCAGCATCACTTATACTTCACTTCCCCTGTGTTCTCTTTCAATGGGACCTGGAAACAAAGTGAAGTTAAAAGGTTTTTGTCACCAAAGACACGCTTACTAAAAAAAAAAAAAAAAATTCCAGGCTATTACGTTAAGGTCTTTGCATTAAAGGTGGTGGTGGGGTGTTGGTTATGTTTAAGTCAAGAAGTTGTACTTAGGTTTCCAAGATATAAAGAATACAAAGAAATAAAAATCTGGTTTAATTTGGTTAACAAGGTAACGTGACGGCTAAGGTTGCTCTTCAGCTGAATGTTTTGGGGACCTTGCTTGTATCCTCAGCTTTGCCGCCTGGTTTTGATGGGAGAAATCCTGCTCTCCCCTGCCCTGTGGGGCTCTGATGTACCCTGTGCTAGTGCACAGGCACTGCCACAGGCACCAAGTAAATGATAAGATCAGACATGATTTCAATCCTACAGAAAAACCTTCTACATTTAGTTATTTGCTTTTAAAACTAGAAAGAAATTAATACTTGAGACCAAGGCACTCATTAAAAAATTCCCTCCCTTTAGTCCATTTGTTACTGTCCATTGCACTTTGTCCATTTGTAACTGTGCTTACAGCAGGTGAATCAGCTCTGCTGGGGGTAATAAAGAAGGCCCTGATAGGAGTATTTTGAATGCCTCTGGATTCAAAAATACTGACCAAAGATGAAAATCTTACCCCTTTTAAAACAAATGGAACAGACTTTTCATTTGGAAAGTAAATGGTCAAACTGAATTTAAAAATATGTAGGTAGTCAATAGGAAGTAAAACTATTTTCTGATTATTATTGTTTAATTCAGTGGGTAAGTATGTCCTTCGAGGGAAGCTGTACATGCTCTTGAGTCACAAAGTCAGTGTTTTGATAAAAAGAAGCCCCGAATCAGTTTGCAGTTGCAGTTGTTGTTGCAATGTGGGAGCTCTAGGAGTGAGAAGAAAATTGGCCCTTGAGCTGTACCACCTCTGGCCTTGGTTTAGCAAAGCACAGATCTGACTAATGGAAACCTGACCACGGGGGAAAAAACCCAAATCACCCACAATTTGCCCATCTTTGTGGCTTTTTTTTTCCTTCCTATTTTTTTAAACCACAGACATTTAATGCCATGCTTGTCTGAGAGCTTTTTCCTGCAGCTAATAATACTTTGCACTGCTGTAGTGCCTTTAATCCAAAGATCTCAAAGTGCTTTGCAGGCATTAATGAATTAAGCCTCATAACACCCCTTTGAAGTAGGTATTATTATAGCAGTCTTAGAGATGGGCTGAGCAATTTTGTGAAGTTGCAGAGCAAGCCTCTGACAGAGTGAGGAATAGGCTGCCCAAGTCCCACATCTCAGCCTCTTCTCCAGCCACCACACCGTTCTCCCAGACTAAGTCTCTTAAATCATTTTAATTTTAAATAATTACTTTGATTTACTTACTGCATTTAAGCCATATCTCTGTTAAATACAAGGGGAGGCATTGATTTATCCTTGGTGGGTTAAGCATTCACTGCCTGTGGAAGCTGCGCTGATAACATGAAGTTAAACCGACACAAATCCCTGGGTGGGGATGCTCTGGCAGGGGAAAAGGAGGGGCTCTCCAGGGCTCAGTCGGAGCCCCTGTCTTCACACACTCAGCACTGTACAGCTACATCAGTGCTGCTGATACCCACCCTTGGCTGCTGGTGCAGCGCAGCTGCCTGGAATTACCAGGGGCTTTTTCTATGGGCAACAATTTGTACTCTAAATGGTCCTTCTTATGGCTAAAACTGGATCTATGTGAGCAGTTTACATTACTTGTGATAAACTAGTCCTCCTTCCTCCTTCCTGGCTTTTTTAACTAAGACTAAAGTTTAAGTCAGGACTTAAGCCAAGTTTTACGTGTCTCAAAAAGCCATTCCAAATGCAGCTTGAACTGCCACACAGGGCTGGCAGAGTTTTAACTGGCAGACTTTTAACTTAACCTTAAACATGTGCTTTTAATTCTCTTTTCAATTATGTATGTACCATTCTAGTGCCATGAAGACCCAGCTCTACAGAAAGGCTCCCTGCTTGAAGTATTTTAGATTTTGTGGAGGGGTGTATTTTGATGTGATTTTAACCTCCTCCTAACTGACTTGGCCTCCACGAGGGCGGGGGTAAGTCTGATTTTTGGCCAAAGTAACTTTCCAAGCTGCTTCTGGCTGCAATTTTAGGAGCATCAAGAAAAGTAAATTGGTGTAAGCTTGCAAATAACCAAAGCTATATCAATAAATCCATAATCTTGTGCCAAGTGGTTTGCTTTGATCAGGTTAATGGGTCAGGGATGGCCATTCCCTGGTACTGCTGTCACGCGTCCTTCAGCTGTGCAGTGCTGGCAGTGGTGGCAACAGCTGAGTTTGCTGGATGTGCAGTGCCCTGAGCTGAAGCTGGTCTAGGAGAGAGGACTTTGGCTGGGTGCTCTCCCACTTCCCCAGGCGCCTGCTGTACTCTGGCCAGGCTGCTCTGGCAGCAGGGGGGAAAAACCCAACCCAGCAAACACTGGCTAAACTCCTAGAGTGGCAGACAGAGACAGTCAGCTCCCAGCGACAGGGGTTTGAGGAGCTGTGGCAGACGTGGCACAGAGTGAGCTGGGGAGGGTAGGTGAGTGTGTGCACGTGTGCGGCACGTGGCTCGCAGGGAGCGGCCACCTGTGGCCTGGCTGGACCAGGCTGTGAGACCACAGGTGTCATGATCTCTGCAACGTCCACATGACTTCGAGCTGGGGGGCGACTGATACCAATGACGCTGGGGAATTCACAGGATCTCTTCTGCATTGGCTTTCAGATGAAATTTACCCACAGGACAAAACCCCTCAGCAAACCCTGCAGGGGAGGGAGGCTGCCGCTCCTCCGCCTTGCTCAGCCACCTTAGCAGGAAGGTTCTGAGGCTGCAGCAGAGCTGGTGCCCACAGAGCTGCCAACACCATCAGCCTTTCTGCTTATGGCCAATGATGCAATTTTCTTTTTCCTGTCCTCATCATGAGCTTGTGAGCAACCTCCAATTTCAGTGCATGGTCACCAGTGACACCATAACACCAGAAGACGTGAGTGTAACCATCCCTCAGACTGAAATTAGGTACTCTGACTATTTTGAGCCCACCAGTCTCAGGCACCAGATTACTTTGATAAATACATTCAAAGACACAAGACTTTCTGTACCTTGTCTGTACGTGCTTTCCACTGGTTGGCCGGGCAGACCCTGCCTGTTCTTCTCTCACATTGCCTTTCTACAGCATTGCTGAACATTTATTAACTGCAAGCTTGGTGACAAGCTCCCGTGCACTCTCCCTTGACGATGTCAGAGTCACAGCACTGTGCCTCCTCGTGAGGCACATACGCTTCCCACAACCTTTCATGGCTTCTCTGGGGGGTCTTTTCACTTTCCTACACACACATAGCTCTGTACGTTACTGTCTTGGTAGGAATGCGCTAATTGTCACACGTCTTTCTTTTAAAAATAGATTAATGTCATAATTATCTTCATTTTCTTCCTTCCTGCTACAGGCAATTGCTGGGAGGCTGCAGCATTTTTTGAAAAAAAAAAAAAAAGAAAGAAAGAAAGAAAGAAAGAACCCCCCACAACTTGGCTAGGGAAAGCCTTCCTCCTGTTCCCAAGCCCAGGCCACAATATCACATAAGCACTCTAGAAACCTTTTTTTTTTAACTTCAGCTGCACACTTAGGGTTTAACTGGTCTTCATTTCCATTTTTGCAAAACTCAGACTTTTGCTCCTACACTGCAACTTAGATTTTTTTTTCAGTGAAACTTTTCTCATGTTCTCCTAGATATATTTTCACCCCTGGTTTAGGTACCAGCCCAGCCTCTAAAGAACAAAAAAGGTAAGAAATTTTACATCCCTCCACCTCAGTATAGGGCAGTGAGGTGACCTGTGCACTCACTAATGCTTCCAGAGGGGAGCACGTTGTGCCACCAAAGGCACAAGACAGCGGAGTTTTGACAGCGGGACTCCTTGTTTCAGGCCATATTTGTTAAACGGGCAAAGAAGCAAAATATTTGCTTCTTGGCTCAAGTTGCAGGTAAGGTGCCAGGCACACTGAACACAACCTAGACTACAATTTGATATCCACACTGCCCAGTGTGGCCATGGTTGTTCCTCTGGCCTTTCAGTTAGACGGGTGCTCCCTTCACCACCTGTTGGTGACAGTAATGGATAAAGGGATTTTAGGGGGTTAAAGGATGCTTACATTTATTCGCCTGGGCCTCCCATTCTGTGGTCCTGCCCAGGTTCATTTCCCCTCCCACTGGCTAGGTGCTGTACAGGTACTGCTGGCTGTACCAGGATGCTGGTTTGCTGATGAGATGCTTCAGGTGTCACCTGGCTCCTGAGAGCACAGAGGACAACCCAGCAGGCAAGAGAAGTGCAGGCAGTTTTGCAGGACCTCCATCAGCTACCTCCTGCTTTCCCAAATACTGCCTCTTCCCCCTTTAGGAAATCTGGAACCACAGAATGGCATCTGTCAAGCCGTAGGCACTTGGGAGTAAGCGCCCATCAGAATAACTTACTGTCAAAACCAGGTACAAATTCATTTCATCCCACTTTGTGCCATATGCTGCTGTCAAAACTTCATGAACTGTTTAGGTGCATGTTGGGACATTTTGACTAACTATGAGCAGAGCTATTTTTTCATAGCTTTGTGTCACTGGAGTTTATACTTGGGTATTTCCCCAAATTTCCGTTGGTCTCCAAACAGACAGGGTTGTAGAAACTGCACGTAACCTGGGAAGGTGGACACAGGCCAAACCTCTGGATACAACCATCTCCATTTATCACGTGCCCCTACTCTGAACTGGAAATTGCACAGTACTACCTTGTTCAGGAACCAACTTTTCCTTTTGTTTTAATGCTGCTATTTTAAAGATGGGGTGAATTTTTTTTTTCCAGTGATTTGATGAAAACCTGGAAACGGGTAAGCTGAATCTAAATCTCATTTTCTGCTCCTTGAGCCCAGCTGTTTTGTTCTCCTGAGAAGAAGATTAACTAGCACACCCTTTGCTATAATAAGTGGGAAACAAGACCACAGGATAGGTAAAGAACACATTTGCTGTTTTATTGGTGCCTTGCAGGGCAGTAATACTGAAAAAGGGGAATGCAAAAGAAACCAAAAAAACAAAAAACCAAAACCCAGGACGGTGGCAACCCACATTGTATTTTTTTTAAAGAGTACATCTACTCCTGTTTTTTTTTATTTATTGTGGCATGAATGGTAACATAAAACCAAAACATGAAAATATACAACTTATATTACACTATGTGTTATGAACAAAATATAAATCTATAACTCTATGTTATATTTACATAATTATTTCTTTTATTAAATTTCAAGTGAGATGGTAGGTTGCACATACTTTGTTTTAAGCTCCAGGCATTTGATTGTCTCTATTTCTTTTCTATTTTCATTTCACTTGTAAAATCCAAAACGTTAGGAGGAGTAAGAGCTTTAGAGCCAATGGAGCTATATAAATACTGTTTCAGCAAACCAGTGACAAAAACACTGGGGAGTAGAGAAATCAGTCAGTAGAAAAAACGAACTTGACATGTTCTTCAATCTGGGAAACCGACAAGTTAAGATAAAGTTGAAAAAATGTAAATATAAACCAAGCTAAACAGCCAGCCCATGCCCTGTGAATTGAGGATACACTTGAATCCACATCCAGTGAATTACACACAGTTCTTTGCAAAACTGAAGGTATGATTCTACCGAGAAGTGGGCAGACAAAAATACTTCCTATCTGATACATCATGCCCTTAATCGTACGAGACATCATATAGTTGCCATTCATTCTACCAGATGAATTCTTGCTAAGTAAGGTCTACGTTTCCACGGAGTATAATTATTTTTGATGTTATGAACGTGATGTCAGAGGCTTCTTCGGGGACAATAACAGCTCATCTCTTTGGATTAAAAAGAAAAAGCTCTGAAAATGTGCTGTAAAAAGGTTAAGGACAATTTTCTTTCTAAAAAATGATTTAATTAAAGAGAGAGTCTACCGCAGTAACCAAATCTTTGAAATAATGTCTTCGAAGAAAGAATTTCTTCCATATGCATTCGTAATAAGAGGATTTGGTTACAAAACTAATTAAATGCTATAATAATAGCTAGTGTTCTTTTCTGGGGGCCTGATTAATATAGCGGAACGGTTAAATAAAGATGTTAAATGCACTTAAAAATCCTATTTTACTAATATAAGGCATGAATAAATTGAAAAAGGATATACTCTGTGTTATTTAATTGAGCTTAGAAGCAAGTGCCTCATTTTTTTTTTCCTTCTTTCTTTTCCCCTTTTCCACTCTGCTGGTGGTGCTTTTTTGTGAGCTCACGAGAGGCGCAGCGCAAGCGGCTCCCCCGCTTTAGAGGGGGGTGGCCTGTGCACCCCCCTGGCAGCTCCCCATGACCACCCTCACTTGGCGGGCTCCCAGGGAAGAGGGGGACGGAGCCCCCCTCTGCGCTTTTAGTTTAATATAATCCTCATCTCTTCTAACCTGGTTTTTCTACATGCTCCAGGGCACAGAACCCAGGAAAAAAACAAAGAAACAAGACAAGAAGATCTTTCTATAAATGTACATTTTGCTTTTTTTTTTCCCCTAAAAAAATTAAAGAGGGACAAACAGGGCCTCATTTTCAAACCTGGTCTTCTACTGCCAAAGAATGGGCGCTCATCCTTGGACCCAAGGGAACGTTAGCACAGGCATTTAGTATTTTGCTGTTTTGGGACCCCAGAGCCATTTCTTTTTTGTTTGTTTGGTTTTTTT
>NW_008581458.1:0-9122 GCF_000691845.1 Merops nubicus
ACCTAAAGGATTCTATGATTCTGTGGATGTTTTGGAGGAGATGAGGAGCAGGAGTTGTTTTCTTATTCAGCACTTGAGAGAAATAGTGTTTAGTTACTGCAACGAACAGATACTGTGGATGTTTGCACAGCTATCCAGTCGTTGCACAGGTGAGGGGCAGGAGAGGAGTCATATAAGGTATGAGTTTGCCCTGCCTGTTCTGCTTTTGCTGACTTTCTGTGTAAAATGAGGTATTTATGACTGAATGGGGAATTTCTGCTTTACCGACAAGTTCTCACAGATCGGATACAGCTAAAAAGGAATCCACAGGTCAGTATGCATTCCCCAGAGCTTTCTCTGCCCGGGATATCCCCTGAAGTGCTGACATTTCCATGGAGGGCTGCCAATTCAGGGAATGTCACCGTGGCTCATCACAGGATAGATATGGGTAGAAAACAGAGTGGCATTTCTAAAGAGTTAATTTATCTGTGAGCTGTGTATAAGTTAAGCATGAACTTTGAGTAGATGAATTTATTGAATCAAAAATACATGACATTTCTCTAATCTGTTTAAGTATTTAATAAAGACCTGCTTTTGTGCTATTTATTCATACCACCGAAGCATGCATGCGAAACGTAGGTTTGGTGACTGCTTCCATCAGAATGCTCTTCCCTAATACTTGACATCTACAAAACGAACTTAAGGGCCATAATCGTAAAATTCCTTTGTGGGCTGTAAAAAAAAAAGCTATTTTAAGCTATTAAGCTTTTTACTTAGCTTAGTATTTAAAGCTATAATTTGTAAGAATTTTTACTGTGAATTATTAATATGCATATACCTGTGCTCGAGAAAACAATTTTTGTCTAAAAAGAACAAAATGGATTGTGTTCTTATTTGAGATTCGTTTAATACACCTTTAGAAATAATGTGCGTACATTTTGTCAAAAGTAATGTCAATAATTCCTGGTGTGTATCGTGACAAATAGGTATTTGGTAAGTCTTTCAGACTTCAGCAGAATGGTTCTTAAAAGGAGTTGAAGAAATTGGCATTCATGATTAAACATAACTATCCTTGGAATAGCAGAGGTGAAATTTCAGCTCTATTAATATAATATCTTGCCTTCAGTCATATTTCTGTCATAGCAAAGAGATGTGTAGGTTTCCCAGCAAAATTCCATAGCTTATTTTGAATTGTGGAATATCTTTACTGAACATCTTAACGTCTGGAGAAGAGAGAGTTCCAAAGCTAATTTTTGTCTGTCATCTTGGGTATCGCCATTTTAACCTGGATGTGCAGTTCAGTCTGGAGCAGGAAGGGGACAAGTCCCTCTTTCCTCCTTCCATCCATTCACCTTCACCCAACTTCTTCAATACCTGAAGAATTCAGAATTGTTTACAATCGGTTTTCATTTCACCTTTTTGTAACTTTTGGTTAGCCCTGAAGTGGTCAGGCAGCTGGTCTGAGTGATTGTTGTAGGTCCCTTGCAGCTGAAATGGTCTGTTCAGTCTGTTCATTTCTGTGAGCTGTCTCAATAGCAAGATTAAGCAATAAACTGGATTTTCTAAAATGTGTAAGAGCTCATTAATAGTACAGAGATGCCTGCAGTACTGCTCCTGTTGTTACTGTCTTCTTTGGAATTCAGGGGTTTCTGTCAGTAGTTCGCCATCTCAGTAAATATGTCTTCATTAGAGTTGTAAATAAGAATAGAAGACTTGAAAAAAACTGGCAGTTATTTAATTTATTATGACAGGAGTAAACGTTCATCGTAAGTTTTGATACCCCTGCATTTTAGCATAGGTTTGCATATGGAATCTAGCACAGGAAAGTAATCGTTGCTCATCTGTAAAAATGTAGTGAACACTGCTATGCCTGAACCTGACAGAAATAATTTTTCTGTTAAATTGTTTCCTTTTAATTTTATCCAATCTAGTATTTGTACTTTTGATACTTCTTGCATAATGCTTGTATCCTATTGGAAAGTCTCCAAGAAAGGTCTCCTAGTTTTGCCCATAAAGATTTTAGATTCCTGTATGGAAATGACTGTTAGAACGCATCAGCCAACCTGTGTGCTAGACCAAGGTATTTACTGACAGAAGATTCCCAGGTTTTTTTAGGACTTATTTCCTTCCTTCAAGTTTTGAGTCTCTAAATGAGTTACTGAGCTCTGAGGAACTTGCAGAAAGTTTACTGTTCTCCAAGATACCACAATGTATGAAAATTAGGCTCATTTATCTTAGCAGTAATAAATATGCCAATATGGTGTCTTTGGAACAGGCTGCGGAATGTGCTGGAAAACTGTTTATCTTTCACTCTTCGTTGCCAACTGCGGAAGCACCGGGGAAGCTGAGGAACAGAGATGACAAAAAACTACTCAATACAGATAAAGAAAAGGTAATTTCTACTCTGAGTTAACAAGGGCCTGCTATTGTGCTGATTTTCTGTGTTTAATAGAGATGTGAGCTTCAAATGTATAATACTTTGATTCTCGTTGTGCCCTGATTATGTAGGGTTATTGGTGGTGGCCCTGCAGGAACTCCCAGCCAAGGTAGGGTAGAGCAGTTGTTCCCATCAATAAAGGAGACCTTGCGGCAGCAAATAATTGCACCCAGCAAGAGCCTTCGTTACCTGCCTGCTTAGTTACGTAGTTCTCCAAGACTGTTCTGAGTTGGTTCCCTGCATGAGAGTATATGAGCAGGGGCAACACAGTTTTAACTGAATTCATGCCTCACTTGATTTCTTTTTCTTCAAGTGGGCATTTGGATTGTGGCCGACTACTAATGGTGTCTAATTTTACAACACTTGTATGTTTTAATTCTGTGCAGACACTCTTCCAGCCCCAGGTAAATTCTTACGAGGCCTTAGCCAGGGATTGTGTGGCAAATGGCTGCTCCGTCAATTTGTTCCTCTTCCCGAATCAGTATGTGGATGTAGCCTCCATGGGTCTTGTCACAATGTACACTGGAGGAACATTGTACAAGTACAGCAACTTCCAGGTAAGTGATGGAGGTTTCCTGCCTTTCAGAGAGTAACGCCTGGGGATTTGTTGGTTTTCTTTTCATTTCAGTGTGTGCTTTGACGTTTAATATAAAAGCAGTAACTCTACAAAACTTACTGATAAACTCCAAGGGATAAAATTCAAACTTTGAAATGGCAGATCAAGATCAAATATGTATCTAGGAAGAGTAATAAGTTGGTTACTATCTTAAAATTAAATCCACTTTTATATAAGCTGGCCTCTGAGCAGAGAAGTCTGTTACTCCTGCGTATACAGATAAAAATGTTGCAAATTAAATCCACAAAAAATGCATTGTAACAATACTTGTTTGTTTGAAATGTAATGAGAATGTCTCTGGGGCGCAGGGGACTTTCTCTGTGTCAGGAGGTGACAAAAAAAGGCCTTTTTTGTGAAGCGTGCAAGGCTGATATGTAATTCTTCAGGCTGTGCCATAAAATCCTAGCCAGGCTGCCAGGTTAAGTGCAAGAACGGATGTCACTGGAGGTGATTTGATGGAATAGAAATTCTGGCTGTCCAAGCCTAGTGATTCATTGGCGGGCACTGGCATAGAGATGTTACTGTTAAAGAGCAATCAACGTTGACTGTCTCCTTTTAAAGGAAAGGAGAGATGTGAAAGGCACTGATAGGGTACCGGGAGGGTCCCGGGGAGGGGAGAGGGTCGGGCTTTGCTGTGGTGCTGCCACCGTGTGGTGAACTGCAACTTTGGCGTTTTCTTTGCATTTCCAGCTCGATGCCGACAGCCCACAGTTCTTAAGTGACCTCAGGAAGGACATAGGAAAAAAGACTGCATTTGATGCAATAATGAGGGTTCGGACAAGTACAGGTAATGGTGCCCGTTGGGAAGGAAAATGAACGTGAATGCGTGTGACAGTGCTTAACTGAAAATCATACTGTGCTCTGCTGATGAGGTGTAGGATCAGGCTGCTGCAACTTCATTTTGTACATCTTGAAAAGTAATTGGACGGACTGATAAAATGCATATGTCCTTCCTGTATATATCTCCATGATAGTTTTCAAACAGAAGTAAGGCTTCTGTTCATTACACATGCATCTCAGACTGCGAGTGGTATAGGAAAGTTGCTGCTGGATGCTTACATGCTCCTTCATTTTTATACGCTCATACATTTTCATCATGGTGTTGCTGTGTTTACTTTTCAAGTATTCAGTCTGTGTGGTCTCAATCACAGCACAGCTTCGTGGCCCATCAGCTTTTCCCTCTTGCCCAATTGTCAAAACAGCTGGTGGGAGACCCTGAGGCTGCAGATCCCAAGGGAATGTGGTTCTTGTTTCAGTAAGCAAAATTGACTGTCCATTAAAAAAAAAGTCACAAAATAGCATCAATTTTATTTGCCATTTTTAAATAAAAGGTCACATTTTTTTGTTTTAATCTGGCTGTAGGCTTTAGGGCTACGGACTTCTTTGGTGCTATTTACATGAACACCACCACGGATGTAGAGATGGCAGCAGTTGACTGTGACAAGGCAGTGACGGTGGAGTTCAAACATGATGACAAACTGAATGAAGACAGCGGAGCCTTAATTCAGGTTAAGAAAACATGCGTTATGTCATGAAAAAAGGTTCTGGTGCAGGCCTGGTGGGAGCAAGAAACAGCTTGCAGGCTTTGGGGACATAATGTCACTAATAAGAAAAGGTTTTAATTAACTAGCCAAAGGTTGCACCTTCCCTCAAAAGCACAGATGATGACAGGCTGTTTTGTACTATTCCTTTTTCTTGTTTAATGGCAGAAAAGTGGCCACTTCCATGGCTTTACACTTAAGGCATGGAATTATCTTTTTATTTCTGTTGTGCTTGGCTTTTAGCTCACCCCTGTAAATACATTTCCTAGGTGAGCAGTTAATCCCTGTGTGACTTACAGCTCTGTGAATGCCCAGTCTGGCAGGTCTGAAGCTGCTTCTAGAGCCCTGGTGCAGCAGTGCCAGGGACAGATGTGCCACGTAGGTGTTGTACTTACTTCCACAAGTATCTGTCATATGTATCTGGTGGCAGCAGACTGCAGTAACTCAAATTCTGTGTTTGCCCTGCAGGCTTTGGACCATTACATTGAAATATCAATATTGTATTGAAGTTAGGACTGGAGTTGTAAGGTATCTAAGCCCATGGTTGATGGAGGATATGGGGGTTAAGCAGGGCCTCATTTCACTTCATAAGCAACCTCTGTGTGTAAAAAGAACCACTCAGTAAGGCTTGACAAAACCAACACAAATACTTGCTGATCTTGAGAAGCTGTGATGGGCAGAGTACTTCTCAGCAAGCTTCTCAGTGTTTGTGTGGTGTCTTTCCAGGTGCAGTTATGTGAACTGTTCAAATGTTACACAAAGTATGATTTACAAATTTACAATCAGCAGTCTCTTGTTCTCAGATGGTATCATCAGGGTGTAGTAAATAATATTATTACTGATCAAAAGTCTTACTAATCTTAAAATGATAAGCATTGACAGTAATAAGACTTTTGTGTCTAATATACTTCTATTAAAAATATAGGTATGTTGGTCCTATAGATGACAGAAGCACTGGAGCAGCACTGCAAGGCTAGGCTGCCTTCAGAGGTCATTACATGCCTTTTATGTAGAGTAGGTGGCTCTTGCTTGTTTTACAAGAAAAAGCAACGTCCATTTGCTCCTGTGTTGCAGTGTGCTGTCCTTTACACATCAATAAGTGGGCAAAGAAGACTTCGCATACACAATATAGGTTTGAATTGTAGCTCCCAGTTAGCTGATGTCTACAAGACTTGTGAGACTGATGCACTTATCAACTTCTTTGCTAAGTCAGGTAAGGTTATATCGGATTGATTTTGTTTTCTTTTTTTACTTTGGGGTGGAGGAAGGGGAGCTGGAATGATTGCCTAGTGGGAACTCATCTTTTGTAAATTGCTGATCAAAGCCTGAGCAACTCTTGAAGGAATATAAAATTGAAAAGTCAAGTAGATTACAGATTTTAGATGTACCACCCTAAACATAATGAAGGTGAAAGCAGCTAGAAACATCTGATGTGCAAACTGTACAGGCACAGCGGTGCAGATGGACATCCTGTTGTAGCGTTGGATGTTTGGTGGGGTTTTCTTGGGGGCAAAGATGAAACATACTTCAAGATGCTGTCTGTAATGGAGACTAAAAGCCAGGAACTGTAGAGCTCAGGTTAGTAAAATCAGAGGAGCAGAGGAACTTTAAAGATATGTCCCCAGCTTTAGCATGCCTTATTGTTCCTCTGTTTGCAGCTTTTAAAGCCATTCTCAGCCAACCACTGAAGACTGTCAGAGACATCCTAGTGAATCAAACAGCTCACATGCTGGCGTGTTACAGGAAGAACTGCGCCAGCCCCTCAGCAGTGAGCCAGGTAAAACCCTCCTTACCTCAGTCCTCCCCCAGCCAGGCTTTGCAGCAAATCAGCAACACCCTGCACCATCAGCGGTGCCAGAAAGGAACGGTTCAGGACAGACTTTTCTTTCAAATACCATTAATGACAGGTAGGATTCAATGGCAGCAGTTATGACACGTGGAGGCCGCTGTTCTGAAACAAAAGGCAATGCCATTGAGGAAACTAATGATCATATTCACACAAGGGAGCTTAGTGAGCCTTCCTGCTGGAATGCTGTGCTGAGTCACAGAGCTCTCTTTTTTTTTCTCTTTGTATGGTAGAGTTTTAGTATTCTTTTTTGCAAATGAGACCGTTATGTCAAATAATGAAAATCAGATTTAGATGCAGTGCTGTTAATTTTCTCAAGTGTGCTGGAGTGAGAAATACCTCATGTTGTTGGGCTAAACTAGGTGTTCTGGTTCCGTATCAGAGTTCAGGACAGGCCTCCACGGAACAGAATTTTTGTGTGCTCCCCCCAAAGAGAGGCTTTGCACTGATTGGAAGCTAAATAAAATAAAGTATATTGTTTAATAGGGAACAGAAGGCAAAAAGGGAGGTAGATATATATACAAAGATGGGAGGAATACAAAGTAAACAAGATATACAAAACCCGAATCTCAGATGGCAGTAGGATTGCTCAGGACCACATGGAATCAGGCACACTGACCTCTGCACACACCAAAACCAAAAGCAACAGGGCAAGAGAGAGTGAAGCACCCACTTCCTGCCTCTTTTTAAAGAGTGTGGAGAGCAAGGGGAGGGAATAAACTGCTTCCCCTGGAACCCTCCTGGGTCCTAGAGATCGCCTGTCCCACCCCCAAACCTCAAACCACAACACTAGGGAAAAAAAACCCAAACATGGTGATTAAGGTAACAGTCCATTAACTCTTTTAATAAGTAGCTCTAGGAACACACTTATATTCCACACTTCTTAAAAACTCAAGACATCACTACTATTTTCAGCCCAAGGACACTCACAATGTTTGAGGCATTTGATTTAGATGAGCTTCTGTTTTCCTTTAAACTGTATTTTCCAGTTCTTCCTGAATGTAACACAGATTAGAATTATTAGCACATCCTAATTCTGTGACTTAAAATTCAGTGCACCAGTAAAAGCACTGATTTCCTTCTATTCACATTTAGGTCCTTGTAACTGAACTTCAGAAAGATGTAGGCTTTTAAATACCATGGAATACTCAAAGACCTGCACACTGTTGACCTTAATCTCCCTCTTGAATTGTTCAGGGAGAAGACACCCACTTTTCCTATGTGACTCCCCCTTCATTTAGCATGTAAAACCAAGCGTGGGCTATAGGGAGCTGACAGCATCCGAGATGATGAATCCAGGCTCTAGGGCAGTTTCTACTTGATTCTTGTTAAATGTAGGAACCATTCCAAGCTGCCACATCTGGTTTGGAACAGCACATGTGACATTTTATAGCTAGTTTTTTCTAGCTTTTAAGCAAAGAAAACAAGCAGTGGTTTATTTAAATGTTTGCAAGTCCAGCTCTCGTTGCCCAGCACAGGGGCTGTATGAATTAACAGGCCTTCTGTGTCTTCCAGCTCATCCTTCCCGATGCAATGAAGGTCCTGCCGGTCTACATGAACTGCCTGTTGAAGAGCTGCGTGCTAGTTGGCAGGCCAGAAATCCAAACGGATGAGAGAGCTCACCACAGACAGCTGGTCATGTCCATGGGGGTGGCTGACACACAGCTCTATTTCTATCCCAGGCTTCTGCCCATTGTGAGTATCTTGTTTGCACATCTCCATTTTCAGTATAGCTGTTTGTTATGCTGCCACCCAAAGGGTTACATACTTCTTGTGATGGAGTTGCTTTAGGTAGAGCTTCTAGTCTGATGGAAAATGAGGAAGTAACATTGCCAATCATTGAAATCAGTATCCTATAAGAATCTCACTGTACTTCTAACACTGTTTTTGCCCTGGCTAATGAAGAATGCCAGCTTTATTCAAGATCAGCGCTGGTGTACAAGGGTCTACCCCTTAGGGCAGGTCTCTCTGGGCACACAGTGCATTAATTGAAAAAGGAGAGGTTTCATTTTGAGTTCCTCTGACTTGGAAAGGAACCACTACAAGGTCCTAAACCTTTAAAAAAGAAAAAAACACAACCAATCAAAAAAACAAAACAAAACAAACTAAAAATAATTGTAGGCTGGACTTACTTCAACAGTGACAAAGGTGACACAAGCTTTCACATGAAAACCAACAACACAATGCCTTGATTAGTTTGTTCTAAGAAAACAAGATATCCCTTTTCCTATTCTGTATCTCCTAGCAAAGAAATTGAATACTTGCAGTAAATATGTATTATGATGTGCTAGAAGGAACCTACCTACAAGACTATTATATATTAATAGGTTTCCATCATCTTCCCAAGATAGGAAAAATACACTTAAGAGTTAGAAATACAGAATGTTTATTTTCAATAGTAATTTATATAATTGTGGTGGTTTAACCCTGCCTGAGCAAGGGCTCCCCACCAAGCCGCTCCATCACCCTCCCCCTTTCCTCTCCTTCCTCCACAGAGCAAAAGGGGAAGGGGGGAAAATAAGATGGAGACAGAAGCCTTCTGGGTAAAAAACAAGGGCAGTTTAATTATGCTAGTAATTAAATAATAATGCTAGTCAATGGAGATTGGGTTAGTGATCAGTTAAGAAAATGGAATACACGTAAATCCATGGGCCCTGATGAGATGCGCCCAGTAGCATTGAGAGAACTGGCTGACGTTGTCAC
>NW_008581459.1:0-324 GCF_000691845.1 Merops nubicus
GCCCGCAGAGCCAGCAGAAAGTCCATGTTCACCTTTGTCGAGAAGCCGAAGTTGGGTCCCAACCCTGATCTGCTGGACCTGGTGCAGAGTGTGGACAGCAGGAAGAAGCAGAAGGAGCAGGGGGAGCCCAGTGCAGAGGATGAGCCCTTTGCCCTGGGGGCTGAAGCTGCCAACTTTGTCCCCAACAGCACGGTCAGGGGCGGGCAGCACCTCCCGCCAGCTGATGATGCTCCGGCATGGTCCTCCTGCCTGAAGTCTCCCACCATCCAGCCCAAGCCGAAGCTGCAGCCCAGCCACAACCTCAGCGAAGCCAGGGGGAAGGGG
>NW_008581459.1:415-798 GCF_000691845.1 Merops nubicus
CACAGCCCGAGCTGCTGCGGTCCCCATCGCCCACCATGTCCCTGCCTCCCTCCTGGAAGTACGATGCCAGTTCTTGCCTGTCACCCATGGTCTCCAGACACCTCTCTAAGAGTCCCTGCAGGCCTTCCAAAACTCCACCAGCGTCTCTGTATGGCAGCAACCTGATGGAGAACGAGGTCTCCCAGAAGGAGCTGGAGATCTCCAAGCACCAGCCTTATCAGCTCCAGTCTTCGCTCTTCATCCTCTCCCCATCCAAGGGGCCAGTGAGGTCCATGCCCCAGGAGATGCCTCCACCCAGACCCTCTCTGCCCAACTCCTACCCCTACCCCCAGCAAACCTCCTGCCCAGCCTCTCCGTTGCCTCCTTCCCCCGTTTGGCATCCC
>NW_008581459.1:965-1889 GCF_000691845.1 Merops nubicus
CCGAGCCAAGGGAGGCTTCCAGGCACCCCGGCCCTCCTACTCCACCAGGAACGCCGGCATCGAGCCGCAGGTGTGGAAACCTTCTTTTTACTACAAGTAGTGGTGGTGGAAGGGATCTCGTGGGGGTTGCAGCTTCCCTCTGCCGGCCGAGTCCTCCCTGACTGCTCATGGGTGTGCCAAAAGCCAAATCAACCACAAAGAAGGGGGGAAAAAGAAAAGGAAATAGAAAAAGTATCTGGGAGGCTGCAGTGCCGGGACGGCGGGTGAGACAGGCGCTGCCGAGCTCCCCGTGTAAGGGGAGCCAAGGGACTGTGAGGGTCTGGCAGGAGTCAGGGTGTAGAGCCCGTGGGATCCCAAAGAGACATCGGGAGCCTGCCTGTCCCACAGGCCTGCCGGCACTCTCTCTCTTCTCTCTCCTGGAAACTGTGTGGAGCATCGCGTCTCCAGCTCTGCTCTTTCCTCACCTCCTGCCTTCCCAGCTCTCTGCCCGCTCATCCTGCCAGCTCCCACGGGCTCCTGCCAAAGCAAACCTGGAGGGACCCGCCGCCTGTCCGCCTCACTGTGCCTGCTCCTGTCTCTTCTGCTGCTCCTTCGGGATCTGTCCTCATTTGCTTCCACACTGCGGAGGAAGAGCCACGTGCCCAGGGGAATGGCAGAGCCCCGTGGTGCCAGGACTGGGGACACCACGGGGTCTCTGTCCGAGCTGGGGACGGGCAGCGTGGCTTGGCACGGCCAGGAGTGAGGGATATGCCGGGTGGAGAAGGGCAGGGCTGCTGAGTGATGCTCAGCCCCATGCTCATGGTCCAGCCAGGCCTCTGCCCGGCCCTCGCACCCACCACGCTCCCCGTGGTAACAAGTTGCCTTTTGACTGTGCTTTTATTTCTCCTGCCTTTTGCCTTTTTCTCCCCTCTTTCTGAATACACT
>NW_008581460.1:0-1162 GCF_000691845.1 Merops nubicus
AACAATTATCTCTGAATGTGACCTTTGAAAAATCAGACTGGGGGAACATTGCTTAACAACTGATTCATTGCATATTTGAGAAGGAAAGCCTTTGTGGTCCACCTGGCAAGTGGTTTACATCGGTCCCTTCCATAGATCAGGAAGCAAACAGTATGTCATCATAATGGTGGAAGTGGTATCAGGACTAACTTGTGCTGAAGCTGTTCCCAAAGCTGACAGTGAACATACAGTTTGGTTCCTGGAAAAGGTATTTGGAACCTTGCCTAAGCCCATAAATATTCAATCTGATAATGGCACTCATTTTACCTCACGTTTAGTACAACAATGGGCTAGAAGAGAAGGTATCAAGTGGATATTCCGTGTCCCCTACTACCCGCAAGCTAATGGGGTAGTAGAGAGTACCAATAGGTTAATTAAAAGCTTTATTCATCCACAAAATCCCAATGGGATGAAAGATTAAACTATGCAGTTACTACTGTGAATAATAGATGGGGAGTGAATGGATGCCCTCATTTCAATGCCTTTTCCCCTACATCACCCACTCAGGATAATGAAACACTCAAGAAGCCATATAAACACAAGACTCCTCTTCACCCCGGACAAGCTGTCTTAGTAAACTTGCCGAATATTGGTAAGTTTAAACTTAGTTTACAAACACCAATGAATTCAAATACTTGGTTTGCTTCCAATTTGAATGGTAAACAGCATAAAATCAGTACAAAATGGATAATTTATGTCAAATAAATAATGTTAGGGAAAAATAATGTATCCACAACTCAAAGTGTCGAAGAAACTCTAACCTCCAAATGCGGGACTGATCACCTCGGATTTGGGTGCCCGAGGAGTTGCCTTACCTATAGGGCCCAATAGCTTAAAGGTACTCCATTTTCCAACCTTCCTCTATAATTGCCTTTGAGTTGTCGTCCATAATATCCAAACAGCGATAGGTAAAATAGCGTGATATGTTAATATGTATTATATTGATGGTTCATGCTGAGTCATGAATATGTATATAGTGTTACAAATTTCACTTGTGTTTGTTAATAAGAAATTTAAATGAGTTTAGTGAACGTGTGTTGTGGTGAGCAGAGCCCACCCTAGGCAGGGATCGGCGTGCAGAAGATCTCGCGATGTACCGGAAAGCTAAGACTGCCCACGAGGG
>NW_008581460.1:1538-2104 GCF_000691845.1 Merops nubicus
ACAGAGAAGGCGAGGCATGCTGTGTGTTTGCACCATGGTGTTTGGTGGTTGGTTAAAGTGGGTTTGTTGTGCCTAAAAAGTATGTAAACTAATGGTCGATTAACGGCATAAAAAGGCCGGGTTTTTTGCAAATAAAGCTCCTCCTTTGCACTTGCCTGGGAACTCCATGCTGCTCCGTGTGCCCGTACTGACACAATTGGCGCCCAACATGGGGCAGGCAAAGACCGGACCTCACCCGTGACTGAAAACCCCCAGGCCCCAGGACCAGCCCCAGCCCGCAACCTACACTGGACCCTGTGAACCCCTCGCAGCAGCCCCAGGCAGCGCCCAAGCTCAAGCAAAGGACTCTGGCGGTGGCTTTCGGCAAACTCAGGTAACATCCTTAGACACCCTGAACGAACTCTCAGCATGCCTTCTCACATTTCAGCACGTGCCTCCAACATTTTAAGATAGGCTGAGCTTAATAATGGGTGCTAAGCTGTTCCTTGAGCAGAAACAGACCCTAGAGACCATGCGGCAGCTTTTACAAAGGCAGAACAGAGACCTTTCTGATGATAAGTTCATTC
>NW_008581461.1:0-639 GCF_000691845.1 Merops nubicus
AGGGCACTGGCATGCTGCCAGCCCTGGGGCACTCAGCCTCCCGCTGCCTGCACCCGCCAGGGCTGGCCTGGGTGGGAGCCTCACAGACCAGCTCCTCACAGCCAGGGGCTGAACTCCTCCTCTCTGCTGGAAGATCCACAGCCCTCGGCGTGCAGCTGGACACCCTGAACCACACTCGAGCCCCCTGTGGCCATGGGCAGCCCCTGCCCCGTGCTGCCAGCTCTCTGCAGTTCTCCAGGGTGCAGCAGCAGAGACTTGCTGCTCTGTCTCCCTCTGAATGTTGTCTGCCAACCCCCAGAGGAAATTTTGATTTGGATGCTTCAAAACTGGATCCCAGCTGCCGTGGGAAAGTCAGTAAGGAAGCTGCAGGGCTTGCTCTGCCTGGGGGAAGGCTGCTGGAGGTGGGGGGGAGTGTGAGCCAGCAGCCTGTGGGACCACGCTGGGCTCTGAGGGACACGGCAGCTGGTGCCACACAGGGTTGCAGGTGATACATGATCATAAGCTCAGCAAATGTTTGAAGCCATCCATTCCCTCTGGGGACATTCCTTGTGCTCAGAAGGATGCCTCGGCTTTCACAGGCAGGGGTTTTGTTCTAAGACTATCCATTTGGCTAACTTTTCACTCTTTCTCATACAATCA
>NW_008581462.1:0-787 GCF_000691845.1 Merops nubicus
ATCGGGTGTCGGTAACGACAGTTTGTGAATTATTTTTAATCAATGTGTTGGAGCTCTGTATTTTTCCCATCCTCCGCTGCCTTTTAGACTTTCTTTTCCTAGCAGGAGGAGGGTTATTTGGTTTTCCGAATTATTGGATCTTTCTCTTGATCTTCCTCTGGACTTAGACCTTGGCCTAGGCCCTCTAGACTGATTTTCTTGTGGAATCGTGACTTGCAGAGCGGGGTGATATGTTTTGCTGAGAATTTGCTGAGCACGGACAATCAGCACAGGCCCTAAGGTTCTCATAGGCCTGAGAAAGTCCGTGAAGTAATTCTGAATCTCTGAATGTCAAAATATTTAGAGTTAGTGGATTCGGTTGGCTGCTCTCCCAGACAAGAATGATAAACAATTCTATGAGTTATGTAAAGGCTGACAGAGCGCATGGACAGAGCATGGACAGTGACTTTTACCAATCAGTAGCTCAACTTAGGCGTGTGAACAGGCTTGTTAACCTATGGGGTTCGGGGGGCTGCCTCTGCTCTGCTAGAAAAGGCTGTAATACTTTGCAATAAACGGATTTGACTGCAGACCCCTTGGAGTGTGCATCTTTTCTCCAGAGCTCCTTTCCAACATCTGGCACCCGAACAGACTGTGGACTTAGAATTTTCCTACCTCTGAAGCACTTTGGAACTTAGAATTTTCGGAGCTCTGAAGCAGGCATTTGGACTTAGTCTCGGAAGCTCTGAAGCAGCCTTTGGACTTAGTCTTGGGAGTTATAAAGCAGCTTTTGGACTTAGGATTTACG
>NW_008581463.1:0-510 GCF_000691845.1 Merops nubicus
GCCCACCAGCACCCCCAGGTCCTTTCCATCATATCAGCTCCTCATCATCACACCCCCTCCACCCCGGTATCGTGGCAACCACCCAGCGCCACTCCCTCCATCCCTCATCCCCCACAGCCTGGGACCAGCCAGACCTGCTCCAAGCCCCGGCACCGCCAGCACCCCGCAGATGAAGCCTGGTGGCATCACTGCCGTGCCCCAGAGCCCCTGGCAGCAGGAGGGGGGCTCTCCCCTGCACCCGTCTGGCAGCTCAGTCCCTGTCGCCGCGGGGGCATTAGCACCAGAGCCGCAGGGAGCTCCCCAGGGAGGAGTAAGTGGATCAAAGGGTTTTAGCAGCAGACGGCTCCCAGACAGATCTGGATCGTCTTCAAGGCGGCCACTTGCGGCTACAAATGCACTTTTCTGCCTGCAGCTCCCCAGCCAAAAGTTTCACACCGGTTTTATTGCGTTTAACCCCTCGCTGCTCCCGGCCCCGCAGCTGGATCCCGGCTGGATGGAGCCCCCGGCTCC
>NW_008581464.1:0-1569 GCF_000691845.1 Merops nubicus
GATGGGGTTAGGGATGAGGGGCTGCAAAGGTGCCACTGAGCATCCCTGACAGCAGGCTGCCCTCGGTGGGGCTTTCGGGAGCAAAGCTGCGGGGCGGGGAGGGCTTCGCTGTGGGAACGGCTCTTGAGCAACTTGGCCCCAGAGCAAGAATGAGGAAGATTACGGGTTTTTTTACAACCCCTGCCTTGCTTTAATACCACGTGGAGATCCGTAAGGATCCAGCGTGCTGGGGAAGTGAGTCACCCCCCGCCGCCAGCCCCCAGCACAGCCGCTGTGGACGCCCAGAAGCTCCCACCACACCACAGCTGGATCCTGCCCTGGCAAGGTAACCCTGGTGCTGCAAAACACCCCGTGGTTTTCTGCGCCGCGCTCGGGACTCCTTCCTGGTTGGTTTTGGCGAGCTCCTTCCCGCGATCCCACAGCAGGAGTGAGGGGGTGTCTGGGTGGAACACTCCTTCCCTGGGGATTCAACACGGGGAGCTTCACTTTTGACCACTTTGATGCTGAACCAGGTCTTTCCCCTGCTAGAATTTCATTTAAACCTTTGGTGGGTCACAGGACCCTCTTTTGGAGGTGCTGTGAGCACAAAACTGGTTTCTGTTTCCTCCTGGCAATACTAAATGCTTCCCAATCCTTCTCCCTGAGGCACCCCGCTTGCACCCACCCCCAGTCCATCAAGCAGGGTCTCCCTTTTTCCTTAAATCCCCAGATTATGGGGAAATTTTACCCTTTTCTTTTCTCTGAAGCCACCCAAAGAGAAGCTGCTGCTCCTTGGGAAGGTTGTGGTTGGCCCTGGAAAGCGTGTGTAGCTCCCCCATGCCAGGACGTCGCTGCCGGGGCAGCACAGCGAGCTTTAAAGCAAAGCTGGGTTTAATACAAAGCTAAATTTAATGCAGAGCTGGATTTAATGCAAGGCTGGGTTTAAAGCAAAACCAGATTTAATGCAAAGCTGGATTTAATGAGTTGGTGGCTTGGACCTGACTCAGCTCGAGCCCAGGCGGAAGTTGTCGTGCTTGGGGGGGCTGGGGGGAGCTGCCAGAGGCTCGGGCTCCTGGTGCCCAGCTGCTGGGAGAGGGGTCCCACAACCAGCTGTGCACACTGCTGGGAAGGGGGAAAACCCTTTTCCCAGACTCCTGTCTGCACTTCAGGAGCGCTCGAAAGCAAAACCTGCTGTCATAAGGGATGTTTTGCCAATGCCCGGCAGCGCTGTGAGTCACAAGGGCACCGTGGCACAGCCAGGGCTGCATCCCAGAAATCCATCCCGCTTTCCAAGACCCGGGAGGTCGCCGGCAGGGTCAGCATCACCCCGTCCTCGTGAGATGCATCCTGGCAGCACAGCCGTGCCCCCAGCTCCCTGCTCCTGGCCTGCGTCCAGGCTCCCGCGATTAAATTTCCTCTTTTTTAAAAAAAAAAATAAAAATTACATTTTAATTCCTCCTGACATCTAGTGGCGTGCCTCTGCAGAGCCGCTGAGTCACTTGTGCCCAAGTGCCAGAGCCATCGCAGGACATATTTTGGGGGGGTTACAGAGGTTGTCCCTCCTCCCCGGGCAGAGCTGCCAAGGTTGGT
>NW_008581464.1:1928-3759 GCF_000691845.1 Merops nubicus
CCCCTCCGAGCCCAGGTGAGTGCCCCGGGCGGCTCCGTCGGGCTGTTCCTGACAGTCCCCAGTGGGACCCTCCTGGGGCCACCACGTGCCCCAACCAGCTGAGCCTGGCTCAGGGCCCGGTTGTACCAGCCTCGCTCACCTTCCCCTCTCTCCCGGCCTGATGAAGAGCTGACAACCCCCTTCCTGAAGAAGTCTCACACCCCTCCTCTCCATGAGGACGCCAACACCGTGGTCATCGCAGGTAGGGGCTCTCCTCACCCGATCCACCCCGTTCACCGAGGGGCAGCTCAGTCCTGACCCCTCGGGGCTAAACCTCGCTCCTCTCTCTGCCTTCTCCCGGGTAGTCGTCATCACCCTGGTGTTCCTCACCCTGCTGACGGTCCTGGTGGTGATCATCATCTACCTGTACAGAAACAAAGGCAGCTACCTCACCTACGAGCAGCCGGCGGCGGAGCCCGACGTGTCGGTGCAGATGGAGGATGCTCCACCCAAGGAGAAGGAAGAGTACTTCATCTGAGCCGCTGGGACGCGCTGGGGCCCAGGCTGCCCCGGTTCCCTGGAGCTGGGATCTATAAGCTGCTTTTTTTCTTTTTTCTCCTTAATTTATTGAGCCAGTCACAGAAGGAAAAATAAATAGGTGTGTGTCTCACTGAACAATTAAGTTATTCTGCTGATGATGTAGGGGCGGGTTAATGAGGTAGGTTAAATTGGAGGCTCAGGTTAAGCATGCGTGGGCCCACAGCCATCCCCAGACGTGGGGAGCTCGTTCCCTGTCCCCAGCACCTGACCTGAAGGGCCTGGGAGGAGCAGAAGCAGAGCAGGTTTGCTTCAGCTCTGGCCCCACTTGTTTCTGCCACACACAAACACCGGGCGAGGAGCAGCTGCAGACACCTCCCCCTGCTCCCTTCTCCAGGGCAGTTCCTCCTTTAAATCAACCAGACCAAAAAAAAAAAACACAGGAGGAAGTTGATAAAATACCAGCAAAGAGGAAATAAGTGAAGGAACTCCAAGGCTTGCGACGGGCAGGATCCAAGGGGTTCTATTTGAGGTCTAAAGCAAACTTGCTACTTTATTCAAATTTTCAAAATAGTCTTTATTCTACTTTTTTTTTTTAGTATAAAAAAATCCACAAGTTAAGTGCACCACAGTGTATACAGAGAGAGACATAATGCTGAACCTCATAACAGTCAGTCGTACGGTTAAACACAACATATACAAGACACAGATTTAGATTAAACTGAAACCTCGAGATAAAATATATTTGAATCTGGTATTTTTCTTCATAAAACAAAACCAAAAAAAAAAAAAAAGAAGAAACAAAACCAAAACATTGAGGATCCCTGAAATATTCTTCTTAACCCTAATAAGACTTCATGAACCCCAAGTCATTTTTAAAGTCTGCATTCACAGAGCAACCCGTGACCAAGCGACTGAGCAGGTCGCCAGTTGCTCCACACCCTGGCAGATGGTGACCAGCCTCCGCTCGAACCGCCCGCACGAGCTCTGGTGACAGGACACCAGGCTTGAGTTTTAAAAAAACAGAAAGAAGTTTGTTTATTAAGCATCGCTCTAAAAGCCTAGTTAGCATCGAATGAAATGTTCAAACATGAGTTGCATTGTGTTTCTGGCACCAAAGCACGGCCTTGATTAGATCTAATGTGCAAAGAAATCCAAGATTACTTGGAGTGTATAAAAAAAATCCCGTGACAGACGCCAGCTCCGACCTTCCTGGAGGGGGACGACGGGCGGGCGAGAGCACCGAGCGCGTCCAGGGATCCCTTCTAGAGCCAGGTCAGGAAGAAGGAGGCGCCCCGGAGCCCTCCCCGCCCCC
>NW_008581465.1:0-5521 GCF_000691845.1 Merops nubicus
TTCCAACCACTGTGATTCTGTGATTCTAAACAGTCCCATGCAGGATGCTGGGGGGCTCTGCACCTCCAGCCAGCCCTCACCCACAGGACCCACTCCCCACCACCCTTCATCTCCAGCAGCAGCAGGATTTGTCCTGCTCTGTGCCCTCGCTTCCCTGTGTCCCTGCTGGCACAGCCTCCACTGCAGCCCGTGCCTGGCTGTTGGAGCAACACTCTGCTGCATTTTGCAGGAGAAAACACAGCTCTCCTCCCCTCCTGCCTGCCCGTCGCCTCCACACGCTGCCCCGAGACCTTCCTGTCCCCCAGCCCCGACTGATCTGCCTCCCCCAGGCCAGGGCAGAGTCTGTGAGCAGCCTCCCTGCTCCCACCCCACTCCTGGGCATCTGGGCTCTCCTCTGAGCAGCAGCTGGAGCTGCTGCTGGCCCAGCCTGGCTGCAATGACCTGGGAGGGCAGGTGACTCAGACTGAGGCTGAACCTCAGGCCAGTGGGAGGTCAGCCCTTGTTCATTCACCTCTCTTTGGGTTCCTGCAGGGACCAGGCTCCCCTCAGCAGGTCAGACACAGAGGGGTGGCATCCCCCAGCTGATCCCTCC
Source organism: Merops nubicus (assembly GCF_000691845.1). NCBI lineage: Eukaryota > Metazoa > Chordata > Aves > Coraciiformes > Meropidae > Merops > Merops nubicus. Next base: position 593 of record NW_008581465.1, read on the forward strand.
AGGACTGGGGCTATCTCCCTGCTGCTCTGCACCTCCTGTCCCCAACCAGAGCTGGCTGTGCCAGCACGTCTGGTCCTTCAGCAGATGTCTGAGTGGCTCTGGATAAGGAGCAGGACCCAACACGTGGGGCTGAGTCCAAATTCCCACCCCAGCAAGCAAAAGGGCATCATCTGCTCCCCAGCCTGCTGCTGGCACTGACTCACCCAGAGAGTTTCTCCAGCTCTTCTGCAGGCAAAACTGGTGCTGTCTGACTGCCAGAGCCTCCTGAGAGAGAGCACTAGGTCAGGCAGCTGCAAATGCATCTTCTCTTCCTCCTGCCTTAGATGTACAAGGACAGGAAGGACGTGGACCTGTTGGAGCAGGACCAGAGGAGCCCCAGCAATGCCCCGAGGGGGGAACCCCTCTGCTGGGAGCCCAGCAGGAGAGAGTTGGGCTGGGGCAGCTGAGAGGAGAAGGCTCCAGCTTGGGGAGACCTGCTGGGGTCTGCCAGGACTGCCAGGGGCTGGCAGAAATCTGGGGATGGAGGTTTGAGCAAGGGCTGTTGGGACAGGACAAGGGGGATGGTTTGAAACTAAAAGAGGGAGATTTAGACTGGAGAGAAGGAAGAAATTGTTGCTGCTGAGGGTGGTGAGCCCCTGGCCCAGGCTGCCCAGAGAGGTGGTCACTGCCCCATCCCTGGAACCATCCCAGGGGAGGTTGGCCGGGGCTCTGAGCACCCTGCTCTAGCTGGGGATGTCCCTGCTCAGGGCAGGGGGTTGGACTAGGTGAGCTTTCAAGGTCCCTTCCCACCCAAACCTGTGATTCTGTGACATTTCTGCCCTTGATCCAGATGCTTGAGGAGTTGATCTCAGATCCATTTTCTAATTTTGAAGCCCTGCCCATCACATCTCTAATCACAGCTTGTCCTCCATGGCCATGCACTGGCCCCAGTGTGGAGCAGGAGGTTTGCAGAGACCAGTTCATGGGCAGCTGGGTGAGGAAGATGAGGGAGCCATGGCCATCCCTCCTGCCAGGTGTCCATCACACCCTCCACGCAGCGATTCCACGCTGGCCATCCCCGGGAGGCCACACGGCCACTTCTAAACGGTCTCTCTTTCTTTCCTGTTTCTGTTCCACTTTCTTTTGTTTCGTTTTACAAAGAACACGTTGTTACAAGAGCTGGAAAATACCCAAAAGCAGATAGAGGGACACCAGCACGACAAGGTAAACGCCGCTGCCGGGAGCCTGCCCGAGTGCCTGCGCTTCCTCGCTCCTGAGCCCCGGCTGGGGCAGTGGCACCTCCTGAAATACCCTCATTTTGGAGGAGCTGGACTCCCAAAGTGCCCGGCAGCAGGAGGGCACAAGCTAACCCACGCAGTGACTGGGTGGAAGCTGCCACCCACCTGCCCAGGGACCCCCAGTTTGGTTCAGCCCCATCTCTGTATCTCCCACTCCCTCATCCCCGACTCCCCGCCGAGGGCAGCAGCGAGCCCTGGGGAGCTTTGCACACATGTCCTGAGGAGGGGTCACCTCAGGGCCTTTTGGTGCTGCCTGGCTGTGGGGACAGCCTCGGGGACCCTTCCCCAAGGCTTTCTCAAGCCCCTCACTCAGACTGGGGGGATGATCTGCTCAGTGCCCAGCTCGCAGGAAGCCCTGTAGGTCTTCACACCTCCCCAGCTCTCAGAAAGCACCCGAGCAGGGGCTGCAACATGAGCCCACGTTGGCCTATGCTGGGAAGTTTGAGCGTTGCAGCTTTTTGAAGCTTTTTGGAGCTTTTGGGCTGTGCCCATGTCTCATGCATGGGTGGGGGCTGCTTTCCCCTTGCCCAAGCTCTTGCTCTCCCTGATGCAAGGACACGTGGGCGCTGCTCAGGCTCCCCGGTTACAGACACTTGAGCGACTTGCATGACTCCTCCAGCATGTCACCCACCCTGGTTCAGCCTCCTCACCTGCTGGTTCCTGCTGTGCCTGAAGGATCCTGGCTCTCCTGCCCCCCTGCCCTCCCCCTGGCACCTCCAGCTCTGCAGCACAGGCACGTCTTGCAGGCCCCTGGTGAACACGGGGCTGGCATCACGTTTGGCCAACAGGTCCCTCGCTGCCAACCCCTTGCCCAGTGCACGTGTGGTCTGGAGCAAACCCAGAGCACCTTTGCGGGACCAGTTTTTCCTTCATCTCTCCACCTTGGAGCCTGCAGCAGGCTGGGCTGGGCTCTATCCTTCCCTTTCTCCCTCCCTCCCCAGCATCACCCCAGCATCAGCACTCGCTGTCTCCTGCATGAGCTGTTTCTTTACCGACGTGTCCAAGGTGCTTGGAACTTGGGCTGGGGATTTTGAAAGGGAATATAAACCTGGAAGTAGCTACGGGTGTGGATTGCCCCAAATTTCCCTGCTCTTCAGAGCAAAACCAACCATCTCTTGTCTTGCCCTGGCCAGCGGCGGTTGTCCGATGAGATCGACAAACTGAGGCTGGAGGTCGATCAGCTCAAGACCAGAAGTGGGACCTTTGTGGAGAACGTGCACACGAGGTAAGAGCCTCCTGACAGAACCCTGCCAGCCTGTGTGTGCCCCACTTGCCTTCTGCACCCACAGCTTCAGGGGCCTTTTGCTTTCAGGGTCCTAAACTGCTGCTGGCATCAGGCGTTCCTGGTTTCCCCAAGCCTTGGGGTGGGGCTGTGGGGTTGTTCATGGCAGGGTTGGCTCTGGCTGTGCTGTCCCCAATGTGTATCTGTCCTGGCATGAGACATAGACCACTGAGAACAGCCCAGCCCAACTAAATGGCCCAAAATTTGCTCTTCTATGGGTGAAAAAACACTGAGCATTGGGTTTTCTATCTGCATAAAGGGCTTAGGGTTTAATTTTATGTGAACACTGGATGTTCACTAAAGACCTTCCCCCCTGTGATGTGCTGGGGATGGGCCCGTGGAGAAGGAGGAACCTCTTTTGAGGTGTTGCAGGCAACAGAGAATGACCTCAAATTCTTTCCCCTTCTCTCTCCAATGGTCCTCACTCACCCTTTCATTTAAAGTCAGCTGGGAGGTGGTGAGGTCCCAGCCCAGAGCATCAGGGGTGAATCCACGAGGTCTCAGCCTCCAGCAGTGACCAGAGCACCCAGCACTGCTGCAGGAAACCAGGGGGTGGGAAAAGGAGGGTGTCAGCACAGCAGGCACCCCACGGCGTTGCTGAGGTTGCCTGGGAGACCATGTCCTCTCCTGAGCCCTTTCAGCACGGGTTAGAGGCAACGAGGGATCAATGAGAGCAACCAACAGAGGGAAACGTTCACCTCTGGGGAAGGCTGGGAAAGAGGAGGAGGAGCTGGTGTAACCAGGTTCAGATCTGTCAGCAGCTGTGGCAGAGAGGAGAAGACCTGGAGGCCCCGTGTCCATCGTGGAGAGAAGAGGGAGAGTTTGTGAAGCTGAAGGGTAGCTGGGTGCCAGGGGAGTGGCTGTAGCATGTAGGGACCTCCTTGTGTGGGTCTGTAAGAACAGGATGGATGATTTTTATCTTTTTTTTTCCATTTCTTGGAGGGAAAATCAGCAGAAAGCTCGAGTTACAGAGGCCAGAGTAATCCCTCTGCTGAAATGTCAGCTTTCCTCTAAGGCACCTTTATCTGTTTTTAGCTCTGGAGCAGTTTTTCACTGGCTCCACAGCTCAAATCCCCCCGAAACTTGGGCTGTGCCTTGAGCTGCAGACACCAAGCTGACGCCAAGCCAAGCTGCTCGTGTTAGGGTCTGGTATGATGCTGTGCTGGGGGAGCCCAGATCTGTATCTGCACTGGAAACCAGACCCACCGTGGTGGAAAAACAGTGATCTATGTTGGACAACTGCTTTTGTCATCTTAAATCCACCCCCCCATGGCTCCTCTGGCAATGCACGTAGGGAGCAATGACCCCGTGCTCTGGGAGGGCTTTGTGCAGCTGCACAGTTGGGTCTTCAGGGTGAGGAGCATCAACCAGGCAACGTGGAGATAAGCAATGGGCACCACGAGCAGCAAACAGAGACCTCGTGTCCAACACGTTTCTCTGCCTGGCATGGGGACCTGCTCCTGAGCACCAGCCTGAGCATGGAGGAGGAGGAGGAGATGGTCCCAGCCAGTTTCTGCTTCTGCTGGGTGACTCCAGACAATGCTCATGCCCTTGCACCTGGAAGGTCTGTTCCAAATGGGGTTGTATCCATCAGGTTGGGTTTTTTTTTCTCATGAAAATATTGAAGAAAACATAAAAAGAAGGAGAAAATCTCCCTGGCTGGCCCCTGTTTGGTACCATGGTGATGGAGAAGACAACCACAAGATGTGCTGTGTGTGTTGGGAGGTCTGAGCTGTTCCTGAGAGGGAAGGATGGGAAGGGCCCGTTCAGCCCATGGCTTCACAGCAGACCCACTGTGCAGGGTGGTTTTGGCCCAAACTGGCTGGAAGCCCCAGTGGGCAGCAAAGGGGAAGGCAGCAGCAGGACAGGGCCCTGGGCTGAGCTTCCTACCTGCACATCAGCAGGGCCAGCGTGGCAGGGACGTGGCACCTTCTTCTAGAGCCTAGTCTGGCAGAATCCCCAGCAGGGCAGGCAAACGTCACTGGGGTGGGCATCCCAGAGCAGCCTCATCCTCCTCAGACCCCAGCAAGCCCAGGCTGCGAGGGGAGCAGCCTGCAGAGAGGACATCCTGGCACGGAGCCGTGTCCACACCAGGGCTCTCTGTCCCCAGGTCCCACATGGGCAGTGCCACAGACCTGCGCTTCCCGCTGGGCCCCGTGGTCCACGGCCCCGCCGAGCCCTTCGGGGCACCCTCGGGCCTCCCGCGGGCACAGAAGGGCCGGTTCACCCCCCGGCGAGAGGAGCAAGCCAAGGTAGTCCCTCCTCACCCCAGGGTGGGCTCAGAGCTGGGGCGGGGGTCTCCTCCTGCCCTGCACACTGGTCTTCTGTGCCCTCGAGCTGGGGCTGTGGGGCCGTTCCCGGCGGGGGGAG
>NW_008581465.1:5804-6756 GCF_000691845.1 Merops nubicus
CCCCGGGGGGCACTCAGATGCTCAGACGTTGGCCATGATGCTCCAGGAGCAGCTGGATGCCATCAATGAGGAGATCAGGTAGAGACCGTGGCCAAAACCCACCACTGCCATGCTCTGGAGTGGCTCAGGGTGGGGGGCAACAAACTTCTAGGTGGTGTGAGGAAGCTTTGGTGCCCTAAAATTGAGGTCTTGGTCCAGCTTCAGCCAGGGAAATGGCTCCAGGACATCCAGCCACAGGGCTTGGTCCTTCCTGCACACAGCTCCCTGTCCCTCAGCTGCACCAGTGCTGGCTCACAGAAAGGACTGTATTTTTAAGAAAGGCCCCCCGTGAATATTTAGAGAAATCACCGTGTGCCTCAGCTCTGCTTTATGTGACTGATGTAGTGACAGGACGAGGGGTCCTGGCTTTAAGCTAGAAAAGGGCAGATTTAGGTTAGGTGTTAGGAAAAAGTTCTTCAGTCTGAGGGTGACAGATCCCTGGAAGAGGCTGCCCAGAGAGGTGGTGGAAGCCCCATCCCTGGGGACATTCAGGGTCAGGCTGGATGAGGCTCTGAGCAGCCTGACCTAGTTGGAGATGTCCCTGTTTATAGCAGGGGGTTGGACTAGATGACCTTTGGAGGTCCCTTCCAGCCCAGACATTCTATGATTCTATGTGGATCCTGGTGGATCTTGCTCCTGGAGGTCGGGGTTTGAGTCACAGCACAAGCTTCATTGCCTTGGGAACCCTGTGGGTGGGGGGTGTGTGAGGTGACTCCCCAGAAGGGCAGGAGCCGGGGGCCCTGAGCCCCTCTGCTCCCGCAGGATGATCCAGGAGGAGAAGGAGTCCACGGAGCTCCGCGCGGAGGAGCTGGAGACCCGCGTCACGAGCGGCAGCATGGAGGGCCTGAACCTCACCCAGCTCTGCAAGAGGGCCTCCATCCCCACCTCCCTGACCGCCCTGTCCCTGGCCAGC
>NW_008581466.1:0-680 GCF_000691845.1 Merops nubicus
GGGGGGGCCACGGGGGGCCACGGGGGGCTAGGAGTAGTCTGGTCCTACCCTGGAAACTGGTGCAGGCTCCCCCGTGGAGGGGTGGGGAACGGGGTAAGGTTGGTTTGGGGAGAGGAGCTCGTGGGTGCCTTGTCCCCATGCCATTGGGTGAGGGGGCTCCTTGTCCTGGGTGGGGTACAGTGATACCATGGCCGGGGGGGCCACGGGGGGCCACGGGGGGCTAGGAGTAGTCTGGTCCTACCCTGGAAACTGGTGCAGGCTCCCCCGTGGAGGGGTGGGGAACGGGGTAAGGTTGGTTTGGGGAGAGGAGCTCGTGGGTGCCTTGTCCCCATGCCATTGGGTGAGGGGGCTCCTTGTCCTGGGTGGGGTACAGTGATACCATGGCCCCAAGGTGGCAGTGAAGACCTTGAAGCCTGGCACCATGTCCCCCGAGGCCTTCCTGGAGGAGGCTCAGATCATGAAGCGGCTGCGGCACGACAAGCTGGTGCAGCTCTACGCCGTGGTGTCCGAGGAGCCCATCTACATTGTCACCGAGTTCATGAGCCAGGGTGAGCGGCTGGCACCCAGCTGGTGCCAGGGCAGAGGGCTTGCAGGGGAGGGCACCCTCGGGTGGGCACGGCTGCTTTGTGGGTGCATTCACCAGCACCTTCCACCCGCAGGCAGCTTGCTGGATTTCCTGA
>NW_008581466.1:739-1553 GCF_000691845.1 Merops nubicus
CCGCTCGCTGAGGCTGCCCCAGCTGGTTGACATGGCTGCCCAGGTACCTAGGGGGGGCTGGCACGGGGTGGGGGTGCCCCCCGAGGGGTGCATCCCGGGGGTCCTGACAGCTTCCCCCTGCCCAGATTGCAGCGGGCATGGCCTACATTGAGAGGATGAACTACATCCACCGGGACCTGCGGGCAGCCAACATCCTGGTGGGGGACAACCTGGTGTGCAAGATCGCTGACTTCGGCCTCGCCCGCCTCATCGAGGACAACGAGTACACTGCCCGCCAGGGTGGGCACCCTGCCCCTCCCCACCCCTGGGCCTCACTGGCACCCCCGCTGCTGGCTGTCCTGGGAGATGGGTGCCCCAGGGAATGGGTGCTCCAAGTGCTGGACGGCCCAGGGGATGGGTGTTTTGGGTGATGTGTGCCCCCAAGGGATGGGTGCCCCGTGGGATGGATAGCCCAGGGGATGGGTATCCTGGGAGATGGGTGCCCCAAGTGGTGGGTGCTCCAAGTGATGGACGGCCCAGGGGATGAATGTCTGGGGTTATGGGTGCCCCAAGTGATGCGTGCTCCAGGTAATGGGCACCCCACAGGGATGGGTATCCTGGGAGATGGGTGCCCCAAGTGGTGGGTGCTCCAAGTGATGGACGGCCCAGGGGATGAATGTCTGGGGTTATGGGTGCCCCAAGTGATGCGTGCTCCAGGTAATGGGCACCCCACAGGGATGGGTATCCTGGGAGATGGGTGCCCCAAGTCATGAGCACCCCTGCTGATGGACACCCCCAGTGATGGGTATCCTGGGTGATGGGTGCTCTCGGTAAT
>NW_008581466.1:1655-2594 GCF_000691845.1 Merops nubicus
CAGGGGATGGATACCCAGAAGGTGGGTATCCTGGGTGCTCCAGATAATGGGTACCCCAGGGGATGGGTACTTCAGAGGATGAGTGTCCTGTCTAATGGGTATCCCAGGGGATGAATACTGCCCTGGAATGATGAGTACCCCAAGGGATGGGTGCCCTGGGTGATGGGTGCCCTGGGAGGTGGATGCTCCAGGTGATGGGTACCCCAGGAGACTGGTACCCCAGGGAATGGGTACCCTGGAGGATGGATACCCTGGACCTTGGGTGATGGTGTCCCAAGGGATGGACCCTTCAGATGATGGGTACCCCAGATGCAGGGTGCCTCTGGCGCAGGACGTGCCCAGTGCTGGGTACCCTGGTTGTGGGTGCAGGGGGGTGCCCTGGTGGCGACTCACCCGCCTGCCCTCTCAGGTGCCAAGTTCCCCATCAAGTGGACGGCCCCTGAGGCTGCACTTTTCGGGAAATTCACCATCAAATCCGACGTCTGGTCCTTTGGCATCCTCCTGACCGAGCTGGTGACCAAAGGCCGGGTGCCTTACCCAGGTAGGGCCCCCCCCGGGGGCAGCAGGGTGCAGACAGGGCAGGGGCTGATCCTCCCCAGCGAGCCTTGCCCTGGGCCTCAGTTTCCCCCGTGGAGAGCCCAGCTGGGCTCCCCCTCCACACCCCGGGGGCAACGCCGCCGCATCGTTTCCCCACTGGGTGTCTGGCGGGGGTGCCGGTTGCTGAGCCGGGGGGGGTTCTTTGTCCCCCAGGGATGAACAACCGGGAGGTGCTGGAGCAAGTGGAGCGGGGCTACCGCATGCAGTGCCCGGGCAACTGCCCCCCGTCGCTGCACGAGGTGATGGTGCAGTGCTGGAAGCGGGACCCCGAGGAGCGCCCCACCTTCGAGTACCTCCAGGCCTTCCTCGAGGACTATTTCACTGCCACCGAGCCCCAGTACC
>NW_008581467.1:0-202 GCF_000691845.1 Merops nubicus
AGGAGGAGGAGGAGAAGGAGGATGCTTAAAAGCAAGCAGCGCTGTACGCTGGTCCCACACTCTCGGGCCAAAACGGCAGGAGGGGTAGAAACAAGCACAGAGGGGACAGTTGGCACACAAAGCTCAGCAGGTGAGAGGAACAGGAGCCCTTGCCTGATGGCTTTGCCCAAAATCCTTGATTTCCCATCATTGGAAAAAGCTC
>NW_008581467.1:233-27360 GCF_000691845.1 Merops nubicus
TGCTGAACCAGACTACAGGCAATGTCCTGGTGGAGGGAAACCACCCCAGATCTCCAGGATGGCCTGTGAGCCAGCAGCGAAGGAACAAGTATTCCTCATGGGTGTAGAATCCTGTACCTGGGGGTGAATGACCTGATCCAGCATGGCACTTGTCCTCTGACTGCTTTCTCCACTACCCATCCACCTGTGAATCCAGCCCAAGACTCTGAGGACAGCTCTGCAAACAGTGCTGCCTCTGCTCCAGGAGGAGATAACTCGCTTCTAATCCTGCCCAGAAGAGCAAGCACTCTCTCTAGGTCCAACACACACAGCCTGCTTTCAGCGTGTAAGTTCTGGGCCTCTCCTGGTACTGGCTCATCATATGATCACCAGCAGCCATGCACGTCCTTCACCGTAAAACTACTCCTGCTTCATCACTATCCTTTGTACTGGCCAGTTTAAAAAGCTGGTGCCCTGAATGAAGCCCCTTGATGGAAAATGAGAAAGCCGTTGGGATTTCGCAAAGCTTGCCAAGATAAGCAGAAGGACCTATAACACAGAAAATGGGAAAGACTGGAGTAAATTGGGTTCCTCAAATTAGGTCTTGCTGGAGGAGGAGCAGGGCCAGTGCTGGAGGTGGAGGAATGGGGCTGGAAGGAGGCAAGCAGCACCTGTTCAGCCAGCTCCTGAAGCCAGGCAGCTATTAGAGTGCGATCTGCTATCAACTGAACTAATCCCCACTGTAATTCCAGTTAAACCCATGGTATTACATTTGGGATTAACTCAGCTAAATAATACCAGGGTCACTTTTTAGCATCTCTTTATTTCATGCCTTTCCTTAGATTGGTTTTCCCCATTGTCCAGCTGCAGATTAAGTGTCTGCCATAAAAACAATGCAGCATGGTTGGAAGAACAGGCAAACAAGCTGGAACATGTTATCCATTGGAAAAGCACATCCTGGTACCAGGAAACCTCCCCACAACTGTTGCCCAGCCAGGACACAGGCTACACTTCGTCCCTGGAGATCATCAGGAGAAGGACACACAAAAATGACTGAAACTCTGTGGGAGCACAGCAGAACAGCATGAGCTGCTCAGCTTTCCCACAAGCATGGTGGCATCCAAGCATTACCCAGGGCTGCTTTGTCTGTTCAGCTGCTGCTGAACTGTCCAGCCAGCTGAACATGAGCCAACAGTGTGCCCAGGTGGCCATGGAGACCAGCAGCATCCTGGCCTGGATCAAAAATAGTGGGTCCAGCAGGATGAGGGCAGTGATAGTGCCCCGGACTTGGCACTGGGGAGGCCAAAGCTTGAGCACTGGGTTCAGCTTTAGGCACCGCAAGATAAGAAAGACCTTGAGGGGCTGGAGCAGGTCCAGAGAAGGGCAACGAAGCTGGTGAAGGGTCTGGGGAACACTTCTTATGAGGAGTGGCTGAGGGACCTGGGATTGATTAGCCTGGAGAAGAGGAAGCTGAGGGGAGACATTCTTGCTCTTGGAGAGAGCAAGAAAGGAGGTTGGAGTGAGGTGGGGGTTGGTCTCTTCTCCCAAGTATCAACCAATAGGATGAGAGGCAATGGGCTGAAGTTACACCCTGGGAGGTTTAGATTGGATTATTAGGAAGAATTTCTTTCCTGCCAGAGTGGTGAGGCATTGGAGCAGGCTGCCCAGAGAGGTGGTGGAGTCCACATCCCTGGAGGGATTAACAAAACTTGTGGACGTGGCACCCGGGGACATGGTTTATGGTCATGGTAGTGTTGGGTTGATGGTTGGACTTGATGGTCTTGGAGGTCTTTTCCAATCTTAATGATTCTGTGCTCAGAAGGAACGTTATACCGTGCCCAAATCGGAGCACCCAGAGTCAGCATCTCATCCTTTGCACACAGATTTGAATGAAATTATTAACATGAGAGCTCCAGAACTCAGCCACTATATGTTGACCTGACAGGAAAAGTATGTAAAATCTCAGGGAAAATACAGGAGATTACAGATTAATCATAGAGGTCATCATATTTGTGGCTCTGCTCTACAGGAGCATAGAAGAGCCTGTTATTAACTCTGTTGAGTTAATTATGCATCTTAATTTCTGTAAGTATTATTTTTAGGTGGTGCTTTTTTTTTTTTTTCCATTCAGTTAGACCAAAAACATTTAATATTCTCCTTCTGTGAATTTTAAATTTGCATCTTTACATTCTTACCATGTCCCCTTTCCTTTGTGTTTCTTCAGTAAAGAAAAAGGGTTGAAAATATGCCCAACAGACAAAAGCAAGCGGGGAAATACATTTACTGAATAAACAGGGACAGCAAGAAGGGGTTTGTGTAAAACAAAATGCAGAAAGAGAGGTCTCTGTAACCATAAACCACTAAACTGTTCTGGCCTGATAGACAGCTAGTTGCAGCGAGGACATTTTTGGAGGAAACACTTTTTTTTTCATTACAAACTAACAGTAGAAAGGTCAGTGGAAAGACAGAAAACTTGTCTTACTACCTAACAGAAAAAAAGTAGCACTGAGAGCATGTAACACCTGCATATGTCCCCTAGATGTCTATCAGTGGGGCAGAAAACCAGGCAACATTATCTCATTTGTTGCATCATTCTTCATTTCTTACTTCATCAAAGTTATCTCCCTTCTAGGAATTCAACTGACTGCTCATAACCTGCCTGAGAATTTGAGCCAATAAGAAACATTTTGTGTAGAGAAGATCAAGGTTTTTTTTTTTTCTCCTGTTTTCCCAAGCACAATGCAGAAAATAGTACAAATGTTTGTAATGTTAACTTCTAATAATTAAAATTATATGACTATTGCCTCAAGTTTTGATTTGTGTGTGCATTTCAAGGAAGTAATTGATGAAACAGAATGGGAAATTAAGGGAAAAAAAAAAAAAAGAATCTATTTGCCTACCTCAAGAGACATGCAAATTACTGACAATTAATTTTCATTAAAGAACTTCTCGGGCTATTTAATAGTAGGCAAAAGCAGGCAGGGGTCACAAGCTCTCCAGATGGGAAAAAAAGGCATTTGAGCAGCCTTCCCTGCTTGGTGAAACGTGGCTTCAGGAATGATTTGATAACTATTGGACTCTATTTCATATGCTAAAGCATCTCAGGGAATATTTTTATTTGCAGGTGCTCTCCCCCTCCTTTCAAGATCAGAGACTTTGTTCCTCTCCTTACGGGGTGCCTGCCCTTGTGCACACAGAACAGGGATTATTCCACACGCCTGTGGAAAGTCTGTATTGCCCTGACACCCTGATCTCAGAGGCAATAAATCTCTAGACAAAAAGCTCTGTTAAGAGCCCATTGTGCAACCTACTGGTACACTAACCGGACCCACAGAGAGCAAAATCTATCTAGAACTCCACTAGACAAGCCCAGTGAGCTGCTGCTCCTGAGGCATTTTCTATGGCTGTCTTCCCAGTTCCAAATCCACTGCAGCACCTTCTTAAAGCAAATTCCTATCCCAGCATAACCCAAGAAACTACCCCGAAGCACCAAGACTCCCATGAACACTTGCAAGCCAGGCATGGCCACCCATTTCCTCAATACCTGCCCTGACACACCTCGTGTAACAAGTTCACCAGCGGGGAAATGTCACTCGCGGCCCCTTGACCACCTGCAAGGTGGGAGTTAAGATGAGCCACGTCCTCTTTGCTCATCAGTCCCAGAAGTACCACAGCCTTTGGGCAAACGTCATAGAAGAGAGGTCCCTTGCAGTCTTCTCCCACATGAAAGATATAAAGGGGGAGGCCACCATCCCTGATTTTACACAATGACATACTCTTAAATAATTGCACCAATTCCCTTACCTTGTCGACATCCTGCTGGAAAAGCATCACCCAAAGTAACATCACAGCCTTAGGATGAGGAGCCCAAAGACAAGCTGCAACATCACCATTGCCACCATCTCCTCAGTGCCCCCTGCCTGCTCCACATCCTATGTCTTGCAAAGCAGGAGCAAAGGGTGGAGAAAGCAGGAAGGATGGCCAAACTTGAACTTGCGTGCCACACCATACAGAGGAATCCTCTCTGCACTCAAACTACTGCACTACTAGGCTGTCTCTGCTCTGGTTTACTTGCTTCCCTAGCATCAGGGAATCTGCAGATGAAAGCTTCAGCTTCAAGGCCTTGCTTAGTTTTTCAAGTGATGGAGATAAAGTCATCTTCAGCACTGTTTCTTATCAGCTCCTCTGGCTTTGTTTGGATGAAGTTTTCCTGCAAGCTTGGTGAAGTGCCTGCAGTTCCTGCTCCTCCAGTCCACAGCCTTCACAGCATTGTTCTGTGAGTTCACTCACCACCTGCAAGCAGCAAGGAAGAGATCCTACAGAGGACAAACAGCCTAAAAACATCTCTCAGGAAGGAGCCCACAGGGGAAGTCAGTGGAGAAACACCTAAGAAAGGCAGATCCAGGCTCGGCAACTTTTGGTCATATGTAAACAACAAAGTCCCAGGAGAAGCTGTCACCCCAGTTCATGGGAGTGTCCTTCAGTCTAATGAAGTCTGCTTATAAAATATCAAATGCATTACCTTTGAAAATTAAATATTCTACAAATTAACATACGTAATACCTTTGGCATCAGTCCGCAAAGATACCAGCACCAATACTGAACTGCCCCAACATGCAGTTCCAGCTTATCTACCTCACCTTTCACCCATGGCTTTTCACAAGTAGTTCTGAATCCCGTGTGTAAGTCAAGATCTGATCTGCAGCCCTAAAACCCCACTCACGAGACATCTCATCTGAAATAAAGTACCAGAGCAAAGCACAGTATGTTGGAAGCACCAGAGATACGGGCTGGGAGGGCAATAGCTGCTGGCAAAAGTAATTAGGCCTTTTAATGAGAGAGGAAACATTCTTCCTCTCCTTGTTCTATAATTCAAACACATGGGATCATCCCCAGCTTTCAGAAAGCTGTTGGAGATAAAACAAAAGCTTCAGAAGTGACAATGAATCAGCCACAGAAATCTCCAGCATTGGCAACACCCACTGCTGTTGGGGACTGCTACAGTCAGACAGAAACTAAGTTCAAAACCAGTTTGCCAAGATTTCACAATGGGAGAAAGGAGGCCAAACCAGGAGCAAAGCTTTGCACCTACACGGGTCTTTGCATCTTTGAAGCACAATCCAGAAGTCAGGAAAACAAAGCACTGCTCCCGTTTTAGAATAAAGAGAGAAAGGACAAGAGAAGAATATTGCAGTAACCAGTGTCCTCTGATCGCTGAGATACATGAAACTTCAGCTTAAGCACTCAAATATCTTTGCATCCTTCCATAGCTCACCAGCAAACAGCAGAACAAGGGTGTGGAGAGAGCTTTTAACAAGCTGCTGTCTTCACAACTGTCTGCTCCTCCCCTAAGGACAATAAAACCGCTGCCTTTGCTGCTCCACACAATTTCTCTTGATTGGCATATCTGCTGCCCCTTATCCACCTACCTGCTTCCCCTGTTGCTTCAGAGCTCACTTTAAAAGGTTGGTTTGGGTTTTCTTTTTTTGTGTTTTGTTTTGTTTTTTTGTTTTTTAAATTTCTGTGCCTCAGTGACACAATCACTAATGGTAACCATCAGGCTCTTACTTTCCCACTTACCCTCGGGTCTGTAACAGCTCTGAAGGTTCCCAGTGCAACTAGTGCAGCTATTGGGATGGCATCCCCTCACAGCAAGGCCACACGTACCAAACCCTTGGAGTAATTAGGGAAATGGCAAGAATGAAAAACAGATCTTCACACAGACACTTCCTTCACTGTCCTTATTAGAGCTGGCACAAAAATTTGCCCTGTCCTCCGAGCACTGCTCAACACTCAAATCTCTAAGTTCTGACAGAGGTCCTGGATTTCGTGGCCTACTTCTTTATTTTTATTTTCTTTTCCTTATTCATATTTCCCTTTTTCCCCTCTGCCTGTCTTCAAAAACCTGTGGTGCCTTAGAGATTTCTCTGCCAGCCCTGCAGAGGCCAGAGCAACCTCAGCTCCCTTTTGCAGACAGACCACATGCTCTCCTTGCGTTTGCCCACCACAGCTACAAGAGCAACCACGGGCAACACAACCAGGACAGCAGAAGATTTCACTCCAAGGAGCTGGCAATTCCAAGTGCATTACAGAGTCAAGCCAGCACCCAGACAGGGCAGATGGGGGGCTCCGAACCACGATCCAAACTGCTCCATGCCCCAGTGAGGACACTGGGCTGTATGTGTAGCTTCACCTAGTGAGCTATCATGGAGATGTTCGTGCAACAGCTGCTTCCACTGCAGAGGAGGTGGTGTTCGCCTTGGGACACAGACATGCAGGCTGAGGTTTTGAAGATGCCATACAGAGACAGTGCAGGCGATGGAGCAAAAAGCCGTTGGGCAAACAGAATGAGAATTGGAAGGGCTTTTTTTTTGCCTGAAGGCTGCTGGCACTGCCTCATCTTTCAGTCAGATCTCAGCAAGGCAAGCATAAAATATATCCTCACCAGGCCCTGGACGACACTATGAGGAAAGGAACATTTGTCAGGAAAATGGCAGCAGAGATAGCCAGCAATTTCTCTCTGCCCGACTTCGCACAGCTAGTCAGGGCAACCTGCTGATGCAAACACAGGGGAGCTCAACTGAGGCAAGTCTCTGACTCTGCAGTTTGCATTACTGGTTTCTTTGCACTCACCTTGAATGATGAATGAGGAACAATCAACTTCACAAATGTCTATAGAAGCAATGCAAGGGTTCATATCATTTTGTGGTGTGTCATATTGCAGTAAAGATATTTATTTATTGTGTGCAATTTTCTGCTATAGATCCATTGCCTTTGCCCTAAGTGATTTCCCAATAAATTACATAGTGATAGGATGGCGAAGTCCCTATCACAGACTTTGGCCCACATCACTACCTTGTCCCCTTTACTGGAATAAAGACCTCACTTCCCGAAATGACCCAAAGGCTCATTTCAGACTCACTTGCCCTACAGACTGCTGTACGGTAGGAACTCAGGTGAGACTAAAAGCCATATATGTCTTTGTCCAAAAGCAGGTTAGAACAGAGAAAGGCCTAAGATAACCAGCCCGGTATCTTTGTAGATAAAACCATCACCAAAGCAGTCACGACTGAAGGAGAATCAATAGGGGTTAAGGAAGGGCCAAGGAAACCCAGCCATTCCAGGGCTAGGAGCATTAGAGTGGGACAAACACAGGCAGGTAGCAAAGTCAACTCCTATCACAACACTTTGAAGTCTAAGTTCACCCTAACACACTGGGAAAGAAACCAGCACTGCAGGAGAGCAGCCCCGACCCGTCCCTCCGTGTGTCTCCAGCCTGCAGGCAGTTCTGAACACGAGCTCTCTAGCACCAAGCGCTTCTTCAGCCAGCACAGTGAACAAGCCCATGCTATTCACAGGCTTTGTTCTTCACCTGTTTGCATGGTCATTTTCAGAATAATGTAGAAAAGTCTTTTTACTGTTCTCCTAGAAAAGCCATCCTTAATTATAGGCAATAAGCTTTAAAAAAAGCATGGTGTCATTTACTAGTTGTGGAACCTCTTGGGTGCTTCAGAATCAAATAATTGTTTAGGTTGGAAAAGACCTTTCAAGACCAACTGTTAACCCAGCACTGCCAGGCCACCACTAAACCACGTCCCTCAGCACCACATCTCCATGGCTTTTCAATCCCTCCAGGGACAGCAATTCAACCACTGCCCTGGGCAGCCTGGGCCAGGCCTTGACAACCCTTTCTGGGAAGAAGTATTTCCTCATGTCCAACCTGAACCTCCCCTGGCACAACTTGAGGGCATTTCCTCTTATCCTGTCATTTGTTCCTTGGGACATGTTACTTACTCACTCACTTTACCCAAACACACCAATTTTCTACATGATAAATAGTGTCTTTGAAAATGTGTATTGCAATACAAGAAAATACCAGCAAATAATGTTACTTTTCTTCTTAGCCACTTTCTTCAAGTCACTAAGAAAACGCCCAAGCCCGTGCTGCCAATGTGTCCCCTGGCAAAGGAACAGCTAGTGGTATCTCCTCCCATAAATCTCAAACATCAGCTGAATCACTGGAACAAAGAAGGAACAAGCAAATAGCAATGAGAAAAAGCACATCTTCAGTACTTGCAACGCAGTGGAGCTCATCGAACAACTGTGTTGGCTCTTGGTAGCTGTCATGAGGGAGGAGAGACACACTGAACATCTTATTTTGTGGTGGTCAGGCCCAGCAGAGCCAACGTTCTGCTGGGGCCTTTCATAACGGGCCGCAGGTACCGCTGGACACACGGTTATCCATTGGCTCTCCCCATGGCCAGCTGGAGCCCAGATGAGACTCGCAGTTCAGAGGCTCACATCTGCTCAGTTTCTTAAACTGAGCATACCTGGGTGACGGAAGGCCTTGCCTTTGTAAGTCCTGGATGGCATTAGACTGAGCATGTACTTCCTCAAGGTGTGCTTCAGTGATCTGCTCTCCTTCCCTCCCAGTCCACCTTTAAAAGGCACGTAAAAGAATACAGCACACTGAACCAAGGCAACTACTACAAGACACATTCTGCTTGTTGAAATGAAACCAAGAGACTTGACTGAACAGCAGCTTTCCTGCTCTGGGAGTCCTGTTCTACTCAGGCTTCAGCAGAGCACTGCATCTGGAGTTACGCTGTTGACCCCCCAGTCAACCCCTGTTGTCAGTATGAAAAAGGAGATGGAGAGAGAAGGGAGTTTTATTCATTCACCCCAATTTGTTGTGATAACATGAACTATGCTGCTTCCCTCATCTTTCCACAGGCACCTGTGAAGACAAAATTATTAAGGTTGCAAAAGACCTCCAAGATCAAGTTCAACCATCATGTTGGCACAACAGATGTTGGCTCAGACCTCATCTGTGGCAATGTGGAGTAGTGCAGACCACAGCAGACACTTCCATTCTCCTTCTACTCTCCTCAGCTGTTATGAAGCATCTACATCCATTGAACCACCTCCTCACACTTCCCTGGCTTCAAGGAAAATCTTTCCCACCTTGTCCAGTAACCTTCTCTCACCACAGGTTCAACATCATGCACAGCCACTGGACTTCCACAGCAAGCCAGCTGAGGTCTTATGCTAGCCTTGAGCTACTGCTTTAGGTCATTGTCAGCAAAGACAGAGTTTGGGGCACTGGGGGTACCTGGCAGCAAATGGGTAACCTGCTCAGTCAGACTGAACTGCTTGGGAAAAACCTCAGGACATAAAGAAAATCTTCTTTCTCAAAATGAGTTAACAGCCCTTTAATTTTCAGCAGGAATCAAATGTCAGTTGACATTCATGCTTCAGCAAACTAAATAGCCCAACTAACCATGATACAGTTCAAAACAACCTGAAAGCTCTCCATTGTCATACGGGATGGAAACAATTTCTCATTCACCATGGAAGCTGTCTCCTCCTGTTTAGTTTTCTGATCTGAAGGCTGCGTGTGAGAGCTTAAGAAGTATGTCACGTGAGCCTCTGCAGTTAATTTTGTCTTGCCTCATTCAGCTGGAAGCCTGCAGCTCAAAGCACCACCTCCGGATTTGGCTTTTACACCCATCTTGAGCCCCATGCCGAAAGCTGGTTTGAATAAGCAGACGTAGCACCTTCCAGAAAAAAAAAACAAAAAAACCCCCACCAAACTAAAAAGGACTTTACCACCTCCTCCCTATCTAACCAGGGACACAGGGCACACGGACACAGGACAATCAGGCCATGTCATGCTGGGAGTGATGTTCACCACCAGCTTTGCACGGTGAGGCTTTACAAGCAGAAAGCCTGGAGATGGAGAAAAGGGAGACCTGCTGGAGTGCCACACAGAAATATCCACCTTACCTGTTCTCAAGCCCAGAAGAAGAAAGGCAAAGGGGGAACCTTCTGGTATTAGCTGTTGAGGCACTGGATCATCAGGAGCTTAGCTGTAAACCCAGACATCCAGGCTGGTGGACTGAGGGCAGGGTCTGCACTCCCTGCAGAGGCAAGACCTACTTTTCTTGGCCACACAAAGGCCTACGAGGGCTGAAGAACAGCCCTGTAATTCTGGGTTATGTGAAGTGAAATCTGAAGCCCAAAGGCTTTCCTGGGAAGCCAAGCCACGGCAGGACTTTGCATGTGCTTCATGCTTGGGAGGGCTGGAAGCACAAGGCCCCAGGCGCTGGGTTTTATACTGGAATGTAAGAGCGGTGAACAGAGACATGCAGAACGTAATTAGTAACTCTTTATATTATAAATACATATGATATATCCCTATCTGCAGAAGAAGTGGCCTGTGACACCTAGTGAAAGGGTTCTGTGGCAGCAGGTAGGAGCCAGAGCACTAAACTTCCACTGTGCCACAGAAACCAGCCCTCAACCAACCAAATAAATATGAAAACCTCCCTTGCATAATGATTAACCTTCCCAAGAGGAAAGGTAGGGGAAAAGTCACTACCAGCAAACAAGACAATTTTAAGACCTCACCTGGAAAGTTGAGTATGATTGTGGCCACTTGTGTTCAAAAGAACTGAAATGAACCAAGAGCCTGTACACACAAGAAGTCAGGGGAGGAGAAGAGTCAGGAGCAGAGATTAGGAGGGATCTGCTTATCAGACCTGGCAGAGACTGAAGTGAGGTGCATCCCCAAAGGTACCAGGCAGGCTGATGAGCATATGTTGGAAGACAGAATTAGGACACAACAGCAGAGTATAAAGTTGTAGGCTGGAGATCAAAAGACAAAGGATTTCAAATCTCTTTTTTGGCAGATATACCAGGAACTAGCAGCTTAGGGTTTGGTGATTTGTTTGATTTAAAAGAAAAAAAAAAACCACCACCAAAAAAAACCCCAACACAATAGGTGGATACGGTTGTGAAAGACATCCTGTAGAACAGTGGCTGTAGAAGACACGTGACAGCCTAGGGTGTCTCCTCCCCTGCAGTGTCAGGAGAAGTGTTGGGTGTCCCTCAGACCAGAGCTTCATCCACCTGACTAAGAGTCATCATTCATTCCTGTAAGCTGAGCACTAATGCTTCACAGGCATTAAAAAGATACACCTAATTAAAAGCATTAAAATAATTATAACAAATAAGCCCAACCGAGCAGTCAGGGAAAATTAAGAACCATTTTTCCTATGATTTGGCCAGAACTACCTAGCCAAACTATCTCTTCTGTAAGAGGAGACAGTGATTATGGTAACTGGCTTGAAATTCCAGAAAAACACCAGACGACCGATCAAACTCTTTGTAGGTGCACAGCAGCCAGCACTGAGATGAGTAACAGCTTGTGACAGCCTCCCCATGCCCAGCACACTGCAAACGAGCCTGTTCTGCTCTACAGCACAACTGAGATCCTAGGGCTAGAAGAGCCTTGGGCTGGTCTTTCAGGTGACATAGCCAGTGACGCCTATGCCCACGAAAGGCCAAGAAATACTGATATTTTAACCAGTGTATCCTAGGAGGAATGTTCTAGTTAGCCTTGTAAAATTAATGGATACGCACAAGCTTATATAAACGTGCTGTGCTGCCCCTATCTCATCCACAAGATCTGCAAACCAGTAAAGCTTTATTGCCTTGCTAGGTCATGAGCAAGCCAGCTAAAATGCTTAAGTTAAATATTTCACTTAAAAAACATTGAGTGCTGAAGTTTCATATTAGCACATGTTCCTTTGTCTTTAGTATCAACGATCTCTCTGGTGCAGTAGATAAATAATTGCTTGCAGATGGGCACTCTAAGAGGTTCCCTTTAGCAGGATGTGTTTGTTGTGTAGAGCCAGGGGAAATTTTGGCCTCTGCACACATGTGTATGTCAGGGAGGAGAGGGGAAGGAATCTCTTGCCTGCACCATGGGATATGCAAATATCCCCTTTCAGGTTGTCAAGCTCTGGATCAGGCTGCCCAGGGAAATGGTTGAACCACCATCCCTGGATGTGTTTAAAAGTTGTGGAGATGTGGTGCTGGGGAACATGGTTTAGCAGTGGACTTGGTACAGTTAGGTTCATGGTTGGACTTGATGACCTTAGGGGTCTTTTCCAAAGTAGACAAATTTTATGAAAGCACAGATATACAACATGGGAAAGCAGATGTTGTGGGCAGTTCACTCTCAGCCTGGAGAAAGGTATCCAGCAGAGTCCTGCCAGGGTCAGATCCGAGACCCATGTTCAATACATGAGGTATGAGGGGAAAATAAATAAATAAATATTCGGTGCTTACCGAATTTGCAGCTGGCATCACATAGCAGATGCACCTAATGATGGATGAGAATAACTAACACCCCTAACAAACCTTCAGCAGGAGAGGGTGCAACAGAGGGCAGGGAAGCGAAAGCATGGCATTTGCAGAGGTCTTCAAGCCATGCAGCTGATTCCAATTTTTACAGATATTTTTACGTAACCAAAATACTAGAAAGCAGTAAACAGCCTCTGACAGCTAGGAGGAACACATTTCACGTGGAGGACAGCGTTTTCTTTCAGAAACAACTGTAGAACACTGGTTACTGATACTTTTAAACAGTCAGGAGTTAAGATGGATATACAAATGAAGAGCTCCCCACATACTGGCCTGGGGCTCACCATCCATCAAGGAAAAAAATGGTGTGGGAAGGTGTGGAATAAAAATCTAGAAATCTTAACAAGAATGATCATTTCAATGCTTTTCCAGTCAATGGTGTGCGCTCAACCCTGAATACTGGGTTTAAGTCTGGCCCAGGAAATAGATTTATAGGCGCAGGGTAAAACCACACCAAAAACAAAAGCATCAACGATAACAATTAGAAGAACAGAATGATTAAAACACAAGGAACAAATAAGAAAGACAGGCCTTTCCCATCTGGGGAAAAGAACATACAAGTCATATGCAGCACAGGGAGGATGCAGCAAGAGCAAGTGTTTAACTCCTCTCCCAGTAAAAAGGAATTAGGATGAATCACTGGTGTTCAGGAAAAGCCAACACTGAAACAAGATTGTACCACACAAAATGACAGGACTGCTCCAGAACACACGCCAAGCCTTGGCTTCTGCACGTGGTAACTAACGGCTAACCAAGGATGCTGGAAAGCTATTGCTGTCTATAAATCACAGCTTCTAGAAACATGACAGAATTTCCAGTCTGGCAGGTGGCAGGCTCAAAGGGAATAGCAGGAGCAGGACCTTCACAGAGCCTACGGCTGAGCTCCAGCATCGGCCACGTGCCACCACAAGGCAAAGCCACAGCGTTGGCTTCAGAAAGCAACAGGAGAGCTGTGTACAAGAGAAACCAAGAGCTACATATAAAGCTAAATGCAAACCCACTTTCCTTAACTCAAGACAACTGTGTAGCCACAGAGCCCTACCTGGGCATTGAGAGAGTATTGGGACAATATTGACTCTATCCTTATGCATTTGCTTAGGCACCAGGTCCTACCAAAAGCCAGGTCACCAGGCTAGAAGAACCTTCAGCCTGATCCAAAATGGTTCCTCTTTCTGGGGTGTACACTTTGCTTCCCAGGATCAGCTGGGCACCTTCTGTTTCTGCAGGAGGTTCAGGATTTGATATCACATCCCGTGAAGCGTTTGAGAGCTACAGGTCACCAGTATGGAAAACTCTGCAAAGCTTTTCTGGCAGCACAATCATCATCATCAGTAATTCAGCTAGCTCCTTCCACCCTAGTCCTTCAACAATTAGCCCCTTCCTGACCACCAATTACTTTTAATTAAACACAGTAAGAGGTGTGCTCAAACCTTTCAACAGCATGTCAGAAGAACAATGCTTGCTTTAAACCCTTTTTCCAAGTAATTGTTTAAAAATAATAAAAAATAAATAAATCCACCACCATAAAGACCACATGCTGACAGCCTCAACCTCCCTGCCTCCTCTATCTTGATTTTAAGTACAAGTATCTCATTACAGTATTGAACTAAGTTGGGAAAAAAGCCATAAATGCAGATTAATCTATACGTAATCTTCGTTTTCCACTTCTGGAAGCAAATAAGGGAGGGGAAAAATGTCGTACGGCCTTCACAAACATCTACTTCTATCAGATCTGGAAGCAGAACCGAGCTCTCGCCTGGCATGTATTTCGCAGTCAATGTAAACCCTCTTCAAAAACTTTATCAACACCAGAAACAAAGCAATTTAGAAATAGTTTTCTACCTACTGGACCCTAAATCCTAAGAAATCATGCAGAAAAACAGCACTGAAAAGCTGAAGTGGATATAAAGGTACTGCTGAGTCGTCATGATAAAGATGAAGGTGAAGGTGGCAGCATCAAGTCAGTCCTTAGGATGGCCAGGTTTGAAAGGACTCTGATGATCAGGAAATGTCTATAATGTAAAGCCCAAGAAAGCAAGAATTTAATAAATCAGAGATAAACCATGATTTCTGCCATACCAGCAACTGCAAATTGACATCTGATGGTACTAATCTGATTGACCAGGGAGGTGTTGGAGTCCCCATCCCTGGAGGGGTTCAAAAAACATGTGGACACGGTACTTCAGGACATGGTTTAGTGGTCATGGTAGTGTTGGGCTGATAGTTGGACTTGGTGATCTTAGAGGTCTTCTCAAATCTTAGTGGTCTTCTCAAATCTTAGTGATGCTACAATTCTAACCTCCTTTTGAGAAATTAGACAACTAACAAAAATACCACTTTATACATTTAAAAAAAAAATAACAAACAAGGGGGGAAGCAGGGATAGGGGTGATCGTGTTCTTCCCCTAGAAGGTTAGATGTGGGTTTGGTAATTTTAAAGACAGTACTCTCCTTTTCCTGTGCCTATACAGTTTGGGATTGGTTTATTCTAAACAAAACAGCATCAGTTGCCTTGTATTTCAAACTGTTTTACAGACTAATAGTTATGAAAATGAAGAAACAGCCCCTGATCCAAGACGATGCCATCCAGTCACAGCATGCTCACAAAAGCATCCTCAGCATGTGAGCCCACCACAGACAAAGCTTCATTTTTACACACAGGTAATCAGAGAAATAAACTAAGCAGCTAATGGACAGTCATTAACCAGGATCTCCTCACTACCCGCAAGAAATTGCAGTTTATAAAGTATAGCATGATTTATGCTTCTAATTCTTTATCAAATCAGCAGCGATCTCTTCTTGAGAGAGTAATAATGTTTAGAACAGGAATCCTGCAGCAGATTCTGGGCTGCACAAAAACTTGTGTGTGATCCTCACTCTGCTTCAAAACATGGGACACTTCAATACATGAGACATTTCCAGACATTTTGGGTACTACTGCAATAGCTGCAAAAAACTTGTCAGGAAACTCTCGCTGTTTTAAAACCAGGGCTCCTGGAAACAGGAGTAAATTCTCACTCACCTCAAAATGTCACAAGTAAAAACCTAATTAAAGGCATTTTATATGAATCACCAAGCAGTTTGATGACTTAAAATAATCAGTGACAACCTACCAAATGCATTTTGAAGCCATGCTCCAAAAGACTCTGTCGTTATTACTGCTCATGAAACAGAGATGAAACCGTGCGGCTTTA
The DNA here is from genome assembly GCF_000691845.1 of Merops nubicus. Classification (NCBI taxonomy): domain Eukaryota; kingdom Metazoa; phylum Chordata; class Aves; order Coraciiformes; family Meropidae; genus Merops; species Merops nubicus. Next base: position 15,617 of record NW_008581467.1, read on the forward strand.
TTTCACAGCACTAGAAATCCAAAACAAGCTCTCAAAATTCATCCAGTTAGTACCATATTATTACAAACTCATGTTGTGTCCAGTGGTTTGACAGCTCACTGTCCACCAGCATTATGGCAGCAGTACTTACAAAGAGGAAAAAAAATTGCCAGGAAGATTAGTTAAGCTTTAGACGTTTAACAAAACACAACACAATTTCAAACATATTTAAGGCCAGCATCCAAGAACACAGTCAGTGTTTTGCATGAGTGAAAGCTTCCAGTTTGAGAAAAGTTGCAAACAAAGTCCTCAATGGATGGCTGCGACGAGGTGTTTAGTCCAGAGCCACGTGAAGGAAGAGAAAACATTCTTTTTCTTGCAGGACTTTTTCAGGATGTGGTAACTTGGTAATGCCATGGCACACGGCAGCCTGTCCCAATGCTGCTCACTGAGCTACTGCACGACTTGATGGAGCTACTTTGATCCATTTTCATCTTCCCTTTTAGTATATTGGCAAATTTATATATTTCCTAAACAAAAGGGTCTTACTGAGGTCACCTCCCTAACAGTAAGACTCAGTCACATGAGCAAGCACCTAGAACATTTACATGCCCAAACACTTCTTCACTGCAGTTGGGCAAAGCTTCCCCATTCAGACCCGAGTTCTCCCACAGGAGTCAGCCAGTGCCTCCTTTAAATACAGATCCCTACTCAATTAGCACATTCCCTTTTCAGTTAATTGCTGACAGCCACTGAAGACATAGAGGTAGGATGGACCTCTACCCCCAGGCCAAAGAGGAAACAGGTTCCGAAGAGTCATCCTTGCAGCCTTTGCCCAGAATTTAAGCATACAATCCACTTGGTGATGCAGAAGCAAATGATGTGTCACCCTAGAAGGAATTTTTTGGTTCCTCCACCTCGTCTGGCACATAATCCAAAAAGCAGTCAAGTGCAATGTATCCCTTCTCCAAAAGGAAGAAGGACGTATCTTTTAACAAACACCATGCCTGAAAATCAGTCCCCCTGACCTGACAGAAAGAAATCCTCCATTCATCTCCAACAGCCAGGCTTTCATCCCTTCTGTTCACACCACGAACCACCACAGGACAACTGACTCACAGAAAAAATATTTGTTCAAAGGTGGATTTTCTCATCCTTGTATCTGCTATTTACCAAACTTAACTGCCTTTAAACAAAGGTTCATTTCTTCCTAGCATGCCTCAAATGTTGCAATAAAGTTCCTAACAGGCAACTATGATGATAATTATGATCCTTTGACTTAGTCTCAAGGTAGGATGATGTAAAAAAGGAGGCATCGAGAGCTCTTCTAGCAGTAAAAGTCATATGCTGGGGCTGACAACTACCCTGACCTATATTCCTACATTTGTTTCAGCGTCAACGCTCCTCCCAAACCACTTCACTGGTTTCAGGCAAATATTTCACCAGGGTGTTAATGCCAAAATACCCACCAGTTTTCATCAGTACGTTCAGGCATCATAACCTGTGTCTCCACAGAAATCAGTGCACTAATGAAGTGGGGCCCTACATGCCAACACAGGGAAAAGGCCTTAACGCAGAGTACAACAGTAAAAAACAGGTTTTTGGTTGCTCCTTACCTTACAGATATGTAAACCTTAAGTGCTTTTATACAAGCCATATTAGAAGAAAAAAAATAAAAAGCAACAGGAGCCAAAATCCTCAATATAAAAATGAAATTTATATGCTGAGTTTAACTCCTCAACTTTGAGCCAGTTTGGCTTTCTCTTTCCAGCATCATGTAAGTTCCTGGCTCTGCAGGTGAGCCTACAAAAATAAGCTACCCTGGAGGAAATGAGGGTATAAATGTTTATAGTGCACCTCATACCCTGTGGTAACCACCCACCCCAACCTTTCACCCCCTCCCCAGTAAACACAGCAAACTACGCCCCTCTTTACTATGGGGTGAGCTCTGGAACACTCATCATAATGTGTGAGGTACACACTTCAAGAGATACCAGCACCATCAATCCACACCCTCACCTGCTTTGGGGCAACTTATTCACACAGCTACTCCCTCTGGGCTGTGAAGAATTTTTTTCAGACATTTCTGGACAATTATCTTCATTATTGCCTTTTCTGCCATACTGCAGAGCTCCAAAATACCTTGCAACTTTCAGCAGCAAGTGACCCTACCTTAAGTGCAGTTATTTTAAGAAATCACCAGTACTTGTATATAATTAATTTCTTTAAAACCAGCTTCAAGAACAAGGTGGCACATCAAATGTGTGAGGCCTACTCAAGTGACACCACATTTGGTGTCATAGAATCACAGAAGCTATAAGGTTGGAAGAGACCTCCACAATCATCACGTCCAACCATCAACTCAACACTACCAGGACCACTACACCATGTCACCAGGTGCCATACACACATGCTTTCTGAACCCCCTCCAGGGATGGGGACTCCACCACCTCCCTGTGCAGCCTGCTCCAATGCCTCACCACTCTGGCAGGAAAGAAATTCTTCCTAATAATCCAGTCTAAACTTCCCCTGGTGCAACTTCAGCCCATTGCCTCTCATTGTATTGTTACTTACTTGAGAGAGAAGACCAACACCCACCTCACTCCAACCTCTTTCAGAGTGTTAAAGCTAGCAGAAGTCAAGCCTCAGACAGATACTTCTTACAGTTCAAAACCTTCCTGGACTTAGGGTTAGCAACAATCTTATCAAGAAGGAGGTTGAACTAGAGAAGACCTCCAGAAGTCCCTTCCAACCACAGCTGCTGTCAGCACCTAGACAGGACCAAGATGTTCATAGCCATAGCAGAGCGTAAGGTGAATGCCCCAGCTCAAACCTTCAACACACAAAACTGATGATGGCAAGTGAAAGGACACATCAAACTTAGAGACCAACTCCTGCATTTCCCAGAACACCTTAAGAGAAGAGTGGCTACTTCCCATTCCCTCACTGTTCTCTTTTTTTTTTTTTACCTCCTCTTTTTAAAGATAATTTACTTACCCTGGAGGCTAACTTGCTATGCAGAATAGGTCAATGATGATTTTCAGATTTTTTAACTCCTGGACCCTTTTCAAGCAGATAGTGCATGCAAGAACACTGCAACTCCTCCTGCTTTAAATGCCAAAAAGAGACGTTCCCATGGTGCTGTCCAGGCAGAAGTTGGGCAGCTGTGCAGAAGGACTATGAACCCTCTCCCTCCTAGAAGCTTAGGAAAAGGAGCTGAAAAGCTCACAGGTTTGACTTATTTCATGCCTGCCACAGGAAAACAGCAGCTAGCAAAACAGGCAGCGCAAAGCAATACTGAATCAGTCCAACCACCTTCAGCTTTGACAAATCAGAAGTCGCCCCAGCTCTTAAAATCCATCTAGAGCACACTCATAAGAGGAATGACCAATGAAATTACTTATTCGTACATACAAACATACGGGTACACTTCATCTTGCATCATGTGTGTTAGAAATTCTCAGCAACATCCCTGTTCCAGCTTTTGTTTTTGTAATTGTGCTTGTGTAATAAATAAACAGTGCATTGAGCTAACTGAGACAACCCATCAGATCTGAAAGTTGAGAAAGTCAACACAGCAGCAGCAAATCACCAAAGTGCTTGTTCACAACGTCTGTCGGACAGACCCCAGATCAATTTGCAGAACACCCACTCTGCTTCCTTCCCTCAAAGTTCGTCGACAGCAGTAACATTAATTTTTGGCAATTCACACTCTTCTTTGAAGTGGCAGTTTTCCAGGATGTCCTTGTAATAGTCCTTGAGGTCCGCATACGTAGAGATGGTTTTGTTGGAGTGATGGAACGACATCAGTTTTTCGTTCAGCAGCATCTGCACTTGATACTCCTCCTCAGCAGCCGTCACGTGGTCGCAGTGGTAGAGCACGAACACCAGGTTGGCTCCGTACGGCACGATCCGGCCGCTGCGGAACTTCCGCTGCGCTTGCCTGAGGTAATTGTTTGCCCTGAGAGGCTCATCATCTTTGAAGAAACCCATCAGGGCAAGCAGCGGCTGAAGGGTCTCCGCATGTCCAACTTGTATAATTAAAGGTGAGGAAATGGGTTTTGAACTAAAAAACAAAAAAAAAAAAAGAGAAGCAGAAGGGATGAGCAAGCGCCTGTGCTGTAAAGCAAACAAACAGAGCGCACGGCTCTCAGCAAAGGAGGCTTAAAGCAGAATTTGAACTGGGTTTATACCACTGCACGATAAAATCGTGTTTGGGAACTTCAGTGTATTAGACTTTTTTTTTTAAAAGCATCACAGCTTCCTAAATTTTGTCCCAATCTAAGCTATTGGCTCTTACATAAAAGGTAAGAAGTTGTATTAGGTGTAGCTAGGCTACAGGTGGAGCCTGGCACAAATATGGCACAGAAAGCAAGTAGCTCGTGTCTTCTGCAACACTGGGCCACCACAAACACCTATCGCCATTCCCCTGCCACGGGAAACCTCCCTGCCATTCTTCTTTTCTTAACCAAATAGAACTTTTACTAGGAGTTTCACAGAGTTGCTTTAGTTCAAACCCACGGCTAAACCAGAACAGCTTTTCCCAGGATACCAGAAGTATCCAAATTTCCAGGCATAATGAATTATTAAGTGAGACCATCCAGGATGCAATCTGTTTCACAGAAAGCAATGACTTATTATTAAAAGCCTACCTTTTTTCTTTAGCTAGTCTAAATACTTCAGAGCTGTTTTAAAAAGTCTTTTTGATAAGCTTTTGACTAAATTAATCCAAGGTGTAGCAAAGAGAAGCCCCCACCCAGCTTAGACCTGGAAAGCTGTCAAGTTCTCAGCATTAAGTTTGCTAGAATTGAGGATTAAAAAACCCTTTTCCAACTGCTGCAGTAAAAGTTAAGTGACAATTCAGTTTCAAGATCAAAATCAATTTGAAGTACAAACTTACCAGCCCATTATAAAACTAAAGTAAACCCCTACTTACCTTCTGACCTAATTACAACTACACGATTGCTTGCACAAGCAAACAAATCACTGATTTAAGGCACAAACTGCTTCCCTTCCTGGCACACCACCACCAGAGCAGGATTTAAGGAGTTTCTTGCCCACCTCTATGACCACTAGTGCTTTTAACTGCCTATCCTGCTAGAACAAGAATAGTAACTTGATAGGGAAACCCTGCCAAGTTTTTTTATTTTTTTTCTATAACATGGTTCAGCTGTTTGAAAGGTGCATCAGCATTTACCAAAGTTTAGTTTGAAGACATGGATCCAGTCACTAACAGAAAACAGTTATCCCTCTGCAATTAATTAGTTCAACTTGTAAGTGGGACTACTGTTACTGCTAATTCTTGAGAATACCTACTAGGCAAAAAGAAGATTCTGCTCCCTCAGCGCACAGGCCACCAAATTAAACTGCTGATTCATACCACAAACAAAGCCTAAATCGAGGACAGTTTGGGCAACAGAAGGTTGGTTACACATTGCTCAACCAAGAGCTGGCTTGCTGCACAAGGAAGCAGCAGCCAAGACAAAAATCCGCCCTTTGCTACAGAGAAGGATGATGGTTATTGGGGACTGTCTCCAAATGGCCCCAGAAGCCCAGGTCACTTGATGTAAAACCACCTTTACCTCTCATGAGGCAAGAGGTGGTCTTTGGCAACACTCCACCAGCCACTGAGGTCCACCCACAGATGAGATACAACTAGATTGGCCTGGAACGAAGGCGGTTCCACCGCTCCTACCTAAAGTCTGAAGCAACTGAAAAAACGGTTAACTGGGGGACCTTCCCGACCAGAGTTCCCATCTACAGGCAAGCCAGAATTCAGGGCAGGCACCGGATGGGCTTGGTGCTACCAGCTCGACACAGCCCCATTGTTTGTGCAGCCCAAAACAGAACCTGCAGCTCTTCAGCCTCTGCTCCTTAGACAGGGATGTGCACAGCTGTGCACACCTCCCCCCACCCCGGCAAAAAATAATTTAAAAAATAGATCAGAAACCTGCCTGTCTCCTATTCAAAAGAAGCATCAGAACTACAGAAAGGTTCTGGATGGAAGATGTTACATGTTTTTCATCCATCTCTTTGCTGCACCAAGTTGTGCATTCACTGTAGCCTCTCTTCCAGCTCCTCCAAAGCCCGTGGTTCTGCCTGTGTTTCTCCCCTTGTTATTTAAGATTCCTCATTTTAAAACTGTAAAGCTTTTGGATCTTTTGACCCCATTCTCTTCCTTTCCTCTTCATTCTGTGTTCCTTTCTCTTACTCATCTGACTAGTTCATTTATATCCTCCACACACACCTTCAGGCAATTATTTTTAGGTTTTCAGACACGTTCACATCCCTACTGTCAGCCAGCCACCAGGAAGAGCAGCAAAACCCACATCCTTACAGCAGACAACAGAAGGCTGGTCCTTGGACCTGTTGCCATTTCCAACTCGGAGGTCTGCTGGGCCAGACATGGCTTCTACGTAACGTAGGACCTCTCACCAAATCATTCCTTTGTCAAACCTCTCCCTAAATCCATGCACATTTCTGTTACGCACAACACTCCACAGAAAGGAGCTGCACAGCTTCACACACTGCTCTTGATTTTTTCTATTTGTAGATGCTATGTACTGTTTAATCCTGTCTGCTTACAACTTTGCAATGATATTCTTTCCAAGTTGAGAAATCCTACCTTAGTCATACCACCATTTGTCAAATGAGCTCTATCCTTTTATATCAGAGCATTAGAAATGCACAAGATTCCAACAGTAGCCCTCCTCATAAATTCACAGTGCACCCATGATGCTCTGTGTTCCTAATTCATGACATCTTAACACCTTTTCTAGTCACCTTACCGAAGTTCCAGATACTTCCAGACAACTGTAATAATCTCAAAACTCAACTCCTGAGCAGTAAATTATCCAAGGTTCTACCTCACAAATGATAAGAGAATTTTTACCATGTGGGTTACTTCATAGAGCTGCAATTTCTAAGCCTCGTCTCACAAGGTCCTGTCACAATCTTCCTAGTAGAAACAATTTATCTTGCTTATCTTGAATAAAAGTGCTGCATTTGCAACACCACTCAAGCACTCACCTCTTTCTCCTGGCCATTTACAACATGTTGAGCAGCTGAGATCCTTGCACATCTATCTCCACTAGAGACATGCCGCTGCTAGAAAAATCAATCCACTCTCCCCACCCTCCATTTCCTGGATTTTTATCCATTTTTCTACCAATGTAAGGACATTCCCTCTTAACCCTGGTGGCTTGATTTGACAAGGACAGATGCTTGGAAATCATGACTCCCAATCCCCTTCTCTACAACTCCCTGAAGGGAGACTGGAGTGACGTGGGGGTTGGTCTCTTCTCCCAAGGAACTAGCAATAGGCTGAAGCTGCACCAGGGGAGGTTTCAACTGGCTATTTAGAAGAACTTCTTTCCTGCCAGAGTGGTGAGGCATTGGAGCAGGCTGCCTGGGGACATGGTGGAGACTCCATCCCTACAGAGGTTCAAAAAAAATGTGTAGACATGACACCTGGGGACATGGTTTAATTGTCGTGGTAGTGCTGGGTTGGTGGTTGGGCTTGATGATCTTGGAGATCTTCTCCAACCTTAATGATTCAATAATTCTATTTGTATGCTTGCTGATCCTTCTCAGGAGCTCCCAGAGGTGTGTTTTCCAGATGCTACTCTTGTATACCACACTTTGTCAAGGTGTTTATCAATGCTAGTCCCAACTGTTATTTCTACTAGGTCTTTAATTCTGATTCTCTCCTGGAGCTGTTTTTGTTGTTGCTGTTTTTCTTTTTTTCATTTATTTATTTGGTTTTAAATCATTACACCTACTAGCCCCCACAAGCTTCTTGGCTGAAACCAATACACACAGATGGTCTGTATTTTCTAGCTTACTAAGCAAGGAAACTAGTAGTGTAAATATGCTGCTAACGTCTTCAAAGCAAGTGTTACATGGGCATTATTCACTACCCAGGGAGTGGATTTCACATGCCCACCCCACCACCCAAAAAAAGTTTCAGAGCTGCTAAGAAAAGAAAAAGAAAAACAACCAAACAAACTAAAAAAACACATTTAAACATTCTGGCTACCAGTGCTGACTTGAAGCAAGGTTTGGCTTTACTCCCCAGCTGATCCTAGCAGGAGTTTTGAAATGGATGCAAATCACAAGAAGTTCTCAGTTAAAAAACTAGCAAGACACGTTTCCAAACCCGGAAACAAATCACAGCACATGCACACACAGAGAGAAGCTTTAAAGAACCAGGAAAGAAAATGCCATGAAGACAAAACACAAGGGGATCATTCTCACTGTAACTTGAGGTTTTCTTTTACCTGCTTCAGTCTCATGAAATCCTCATGCCAACAGGCTAAACCACCTCGGGAGACAAACCAAACCTCTCCCACTCACAGCTACCCCACCATATTATTTAATGAGGATTAAAACTGTTTCCTTATACGATGCAACCCTGAGTTCTCAGCAGCCTCTCCAACGTGGAATACTTGGTTTCTCACCAGTGCTGGATATCTGATTTCTAAGACTACTCAAGCACTCCCTGTTCAGTCTCTGGGGTCAAGACTCAGTTCAGACGTAGTTTCCTATCACCTAATAGCGACAATAAAAATCACCATCAAGGTTAAAACAGCAACAATGGCATTTTTAATCAGGGGGAAATCACAAAAGATTGCCTCTTCAGAGCATGTACACAGGCAAAGGTTACTACTGCCCCTACACCTCCGATAAAGTAAAGACAGGAGTGCAAAGCACAGTCACCAAAACACTGATAAATTCTGAACAGTAGCACGGGCTAATAAAATATTACACACAAGGCCTGATGTTTCCACACTCAGTCTTCTTTACGATCAATTAACAACTCAGCATCACGTGGAAGCATCGGTCAAAGTTCTCAACATCGTACTCTGGAAACTGTTAATGATATTTCAGTTCACTTTTTTTTTTCCTCTCCATTTTATTTAGTAGTAAATGACTTGGGAAAGCACATCCATCAATAGCAAAAACATAAATCTCATTTCCAACTTTAAAGGGAGATGAAGAGACTGTACATAAAACTTTGCCATGGAACACTAAGACTTCATCTGAAAGGCAGTGCTGGTGATTGGTTTCATATTCATTTTATGGGGCACCTCCTAATGAGCAGGACACAAGCCATGTCCACTGAAGCCATGTGTCAACTTCAGCTACTGAACCACCCACACTGTCACCTTCTAAGTAAATCTGACCCCAGCTGAAAATGAGGAAGTTACTGACCAATTCCTCAGTACAACCCTGAAAGAGAAGTCTCACCGTGGAAAATTGGGCACCATGGAGAATCACTGATCCAGGATTTAACATTCAGGCGAATCCTAGTTCTCCTTAATCCCAGCAAATTTGGGTTTAACCCTGAAACTTCTGCAGTACTTCACCCATCCTTAAAAGGAGTGCTCTTCCTAGGACCACCAATCACTTCCCATATGGAAGGAGCAAACCTTCAGCTAAGCAAAACGCAAACCCCAGGAGACAGTGGGACAAGAAGGAACGTTTCCTACAGTGAAGTTTAACTGGTCTATCTTCATAAGTCACATAAAGATGCCCCCAACAACGAGTTTTAACAACTGTTAAACAAGCAAGCTGAGACTACATTCCATCTTTTTTCTCCCCAGTACAAAAGCCAGGACAAAGGACTCAAACCACTCTGTTTTCAGCTATGGGATGAATTCTCCATCCCTCCCACTTTCCCCTATAAGTTTTATCTGGGAGAAAAAGAGCTGGAGGAACCCTAGATCTACAAGGAAACAGCAGAGATGGGGGAATGCAGTGGCAGCGGGGGGACTCAGAGGGCAGCAGAAATACTTAACAGTGGTCTTCCTCAGACTGTTATCACCAGTGGAAAGAAGGGGAAAAAAAATTAAAAGTCTGTCAAACAGCATTGAGTCTTCAGGTGTCAAAACTTCCACCTTGAATATCAGGACAGAAGACAGCTGTGCTCATTCACTTCTAGAATCAACACCAACACAACAAAAGGCCACCACAAATACTGGTAAGATAGAACTTCTTTTCCATCAGGGACACACATGAGCTCACTCATGGCAAAGGCCAACTCATTTAAAAGCCCGATTAAAAGGCAACAGCTCTTATCTAGTCCTGCAAGAGTTAATCACCCAAGGCTAACCAGGCTTTCTGCATTCCACTTCAGAGCTTCTGCAGTTTCAAAGGCTCCTTTCTGAATGATCCCACCTCTCGAATTCCCACAGACCTCAGAGATTAAATGTGTTATTGCAGCAGCATCATGCCAACGCTAAGTGTTGAACCGTTGTGACGAGCCAAGACCAAGTCAAGAGGATCATGCCACGTGTAAAGCCCTTCCTGCCCAAGGGGAATACCAGTTAGATCAGTTCATTTGTGTGGCAGTTACCTAGGTACTACTTTGCTTTTATTCTTTTTAACTCCTTAGATAAAAGGCTATGACTCTGTAAAAGTTGCTGAGATATCTTTTCAGAGTAATCCTGAGCAAGCAGGTATTAGGTAATTAATGTGAGGTTAAGTATGCTCTGGGAGGTTTCAAAGGCACAAGCAACACTTTAGACACTTCGAAGTAAGCCCACATAGTAGCCTGCTGGCTACAAACCACCCTGCACGTCAAATAATACAAATGACATGTCTGCATGTCATAGCCCTGGTTTTCCTTTGGAGCTGCTCTGCTACTGGGCTGGTGATCAAACACACCAGTTCACAAGTTCCACCAAGGGACACAAAACACCCTGAACCTGCCGATGCAGCAAGAGAGCCAAGAACATGCCCTGTGCAAATGTGGCATCCCACCACAAAGTTTTATTAAAAGAAATGACTGAACAATTTAGCTTTGAGCAAGGCTTTTTTTTTTTTTTTAATCTGATTGTATCATTTCTGCTGCACACGTGGAAGCTTTTTTGCTCGGTTCCTTTTGCACATACTATAAAAAGGTTGTTTTGAACAGTTAATTGGGTTTAGATCATAGATCAAATTCTTTTGTACTGAGTCATAGGTTGGAAGGGAGCAATTAGGGCCCAGTAGTAAAGGGCTACAAAGAGGTTATCAGTTGTGTTGTGAACTGACCTGCAAAGAAGGCAGCAAATTATGTGAAACAATAAAAGCTACTAATAAATTGGCACATTGGGCTGTTTACCTTATAGCTTAGCCTGGCATAAAAATTACCTTCACTTGATCTTGAAATATGTCCAAATTCAAATAAGTCTTTATTTTAAATACCTTGAAGCTGCTTACTCTCAGAGAAAACCACCAAGTATTTTGCAATGTGTCTGTGCAGCTAGGTTAGTATTTTCAACTATCAGCCCCTACCTTAAACACTGAGATGGCTGCACCAAGCACACCTCCCCATTTCCAAAGACTTAGGGTAATCCGTTCAGACAGTGCAAGTAATAACAGACACCTCATATCCTCCTTCACAGGGGTCTGGTGGAGGGTCTAGGGAACATGTCTTCTCAGGAGCAGCTGAGGGAATGGGACTGTTTAGCCTGGAGAAGAGGAGGCTGATGGGAGATGTTCTTGCTCCTTCCAGCTCCCTGAAAAGACACTGGAGTGAGCTGTGGGTTGGTGTCTTCTCCAAAGGAACCAGCAATAAGGTGAGAGGCAACATGCTCTGCTGAGAGCTGAAGCTGCATGGGGGAGGTTTCAATTGAATATTGGGAAGAATTTCTTTCCTGACAGAGTGGTGAGGCCCTGGAGCAGGCTGCCCAGGGAGGTGGTGGAGTCACCATTCCTAGAGGCATTCAGAAAATGTATCGACCTGGTATTTTGCGACATGGTTTAGTGGTCATGGTAGT
>NW_008581468.1:0-781 GCF_000691845.1 Merops nubicus
TGGGCTAACATGGAAGAAGAAACAAACCAACCAACCAGTCTCAACAAGAACATTTTGAAGGGTTTATACAGTGATCAGTACCAGAACTGCTCTTTTCAGTATTTTTCATGAATGATTTGTGAAGTATTGTAAGCTTGCCACCAGCTGGACAAAGAATGGTGACTTGGAAACTACCTGAGTTCTTTACAGGGACCTGCATGGGGAGGAGGTACTAGATACTGAAAAACTCTTCAATCTTGAAAAGGCATAAAGAGAATCTGTTGCTGGAAGCTGAAGGTAACAAACTTGATTTAAAAACTAAGAGATATCCTTTTTTTTTTTTTTTTAGTTACTTATTCACTGATTTGCTTATTGAAATTTTGAGGGTGATTAGAGTAAACTATCAAGGGAAGATGCAGGATCTTGAGTGCGTGGTGGTGGAAGTCTGCAAAGGTCAAAAGTTAATCATCATAGCCTCCTTTGCCAGCCAAGAAGGGAAGGATACCCCTCCAACTCACAAAAGCCAAATTCCTGCTTTTAATAATCATGTGGAGAGATGCTTTTTCCTCTCCATTGAGTATAAGGGGAGCCTCACTCAGCTGAGTGTTGTCTGGGGTACACTATCCACCCCCTTTCTCATGAACTTCACAGTTTAGTGTCAAGAGAAGGTGATGGATGCCCTGGCTCGAGATTTCCTGGGTTACTGAAGACAATCACAGGGTATGGGCCTGTCAACAGAGCTACTCACAGGCCACCTGCTGGAAATGAGAGAAAGAGGCAAGAGGATGAAGAGAGAAAAAAA
>NW_008581469.1:0-7476 GCF_000691845.1 Merops nubicus
TGAAGATGTTGAACAGGACTGGACCCCATATATTATAATAGTTATGGGTTTTTATATTCAGAAATTCTCTCTCACTTCCACTTTCTTTTTTTCTTTTCAAAATGAGAGAACGAGATCTTTTTTCACTTCCATTATGCACAATTTTTTTAACTTGTGTTTTTTTTTTTTCTTCCTGGTATATTACAGCAAAGATCAACAAACTCAAAAATAACTGTAAATTGCTACACGTTATTGTTGCTTGCTTTAAAAGCTATCTAAAATCTTACATAAGGTTGACAGATATCATCCAAGACGTATCTTCCTCTGTTTTAGTGCATCCAGTAGAATAATGCTATAGAAGAAATATATAACAAACCAGTAAGTAATAATGTTTATGGCATTTTAAATGAACTGAACATTAGTGATAAAATCATTAAGGAGTAGAGAAGCTACTGAAACAGAGATAAAGATTAGAACTGCTTTTATCAAAATAAGCTAAAGAACAAGAGAGACATATGGAATAATATTACTGTGCATATACAAGTTAAAATGAGGCATTTTGGTGAGTAGAAGATTCATGACCAGGACTGAAGCTGCCAGTTCTGCTGATGATTCACAATAACAAAATTATTGATTCCTCTCAAGTCTACAGCTTGTTCAACTCTGCAGGATAAACAAATATTCACTTGTTTGTATCAGAATGAGAAAAGCCAAGATGTCAAAGAAAGGAGAATGATGATTTCCTGTACAACATATTCTTTAATTTGCTTACTTGAGCAAGTAAATATGAGTATATAACAGTGAAATGTTGAATCAAACTTCTTTCTACAACTCCAGCTGAAATAAAACAATGAAAACTGGAGTGGCTTTGATGAACATTATGGCAAATAAAATTAAAATCATCTTGGTTTATTAAAAAACAAACAAACAAACAATAAAAACACCACCTTTTTTTAAAAAAAAGCCTTATATAAAAAACTTATATTTTTAAAAAAAAAAAAAAAACAAACAAAACAAAAACCAAGACTTTTCTCATTGAGAGCCATTGCTCTTCCTGTTATAAATCAAAGGAAAGAATAGAGAGTTTATCCTTCAAAATACCATGTAGATGATTGAATTGCTGGGGTTTAAACACCCAGCACTGAATGAGGGTTGGCATATGGATGATGTCCACAACCGGTCAAGAAAGACCCTCCTGATTGCTTTTCACCCAGGATCTGGCCGGCCTTGGGAGAGAACTGATTAGGAGATCACCACCAGGTGCCTCCACCTTCCACATTAACTTGGAGCCAGGACAGGAAACCACGTCTTTAAGAGCTGACTCTGCTTGCAGTGGGGTTGGTAGTTTTGTTTACTTAATGTATGTGTTGTGTGGGGGTTCTGGTTGTCAGAAAGGCTCTCTAACTGTGCAAAGCAATTGGAGTTCCCAGGGCAGCAGGGAGTAAGATGAGTCTCTCTTTGGGAAGCTTCTACATAATTTGACTCCTCATCTGACTGGTTCCATCTCCCATGGAATGGTTCATTGGTCAGCTTTCTCTGTTCTGCACATCCTTGCAGTGAGTGAGTGCATTGACTTGTTCCTCCCTCTAGCTGTCTGGCATTTTGGGTCTTTGGTGTACAGTGTGGTAGTGAAGGGAGGACTCTGGCTGTTGGTTTGCCTGTTGATGATACTATCCTTCTATGTTGGGCAAGTGGTCAGCAGAAGTGTAGTCAAAGAAATTAAATCATGACATTATTTGAACCCAGCCAAGGGATTTCAGCAGAAAAATTTTCACTGGATTTATTACAGTTCTGGAAACCACAGAAAGCAGAAAATTAAATCATAACAAGTTCTATGTTAGCATTGTTGTTTACAAAATTTTGAAAGTGCCAGTTCAATCTGCAAAAGGAGACAGTAGAAATCCAAAGCTAGCATGAATAAGGGAGATCCTAGCAGTGTTCAATAGATAATCAGTGCATAGGTATCAAGGTTGTGAGATGCTAAGATACATCTTATTGCATCACTCTAATTAAATGGATCATGAATAGTTCAAAGTCACACAGACAAGAATCCTGTGAGTATTTTAACAACAACAACAAAATAGGATCAAAATAATCTAGGAAGCTGCACTCAAAAAAGAAGAAAAAAAAAAAAAAAGAACAACAAAAACAAAAAAATACAACAAAAACCAAACTTTGCTGAGAAACTAAATTAAGTTTTGGTGAGTGAAGAAGTTGACTGAGACCTAATTCACACCACTTCTCTGACAAGCTCTAGTGTCATCATTCCTCTAGATAATGTAAGTAACTAGAATTGTCAAGGAGGAACATAATACCATGTTATACAATGACACCATGTTCAATATAAGGCTGAAGTATAGTTTTTGGTATTTATACAACACCTTTTAACATAAATTCTACAAAAAGCGCTATGTTTCCAGTTTTATTACTTTGAGAACTGCAATTAGATGAAATATTAGAGACAAATCAAACCACCATGATTTCTCCTGAGTTTTATTCAGAGTTCCCACAAAGATTTATTTGGAGAATGGTAACACATTAGAATTGAATGTGCTTGGCAGAGATTTAGTAACAGAATAATCATATTAATATTTAGTAAAAGCCATAAATGTTATTAAAGTAAATTTTGGTTGACTAAATCAAGTTAAAAATGAATTGTGTCCATTTCTCAGTTATTTTTCTACTTAGAAAAAAAAAAAGTGCATTAATTAAGTTTGGAAGGGTTAAAGGTTGTATAGACTTGAGAAAAGAGACATTATAGGTATCAGGATGGTGACAGCTACATGCTGTTGCTCTCTTGCATCTTCATGATCGTAAGAGGTACTGCTTCTAATAAATTATTTCATATAACTCCTATAATCTGTTGTTCATTCTGTTGGCAGCATTTTATCAGAATAATTTTATTTCCCTGAGCTGCAGGTGTGAAACTTGTAGAGTATGAATTTCACCTTATTTTAGCGAAAGAAAGACAAAAAAAAAGAACCTTTTTACTTCTTCAATATCTAAACAATTAGGTATACAAACAGTGCTGATACCGCATAGATTGTTTGCCAAATATGCATGTATACACTTTAAAATGTTAATTTGCTTCCATGAAGTGCAAGATAATAGTCACGTGGTTTCCACCTTCAGATATTTTTTTTTTCTTTTCGTTAATTATGTATAAAGTTCTAAATATAATATTTTTGCTATCTGATGATGATCAAAAGAAAGAAAGAACACATTCTTTACCTTATGCCTTCCCTTCCAAGTCAATTTTTTTTTTACATAAAATAACTTTTTTTTCCCCCTAGGAGAAAAATTCACTTTTCAGAGACCATATTATGTCATCAACAAATCTTTTTTGTAATAAAAAAAGTCATCATTAAATTTGAACTTCATATTTATGACACAGATCTTGTGTCCTTGTGATGAGTTTCATGAGAAACAGATACAAAAGGCACTGATACTTAAAATCACAAGGTGAATTCTTACATCTTTGCAGTATTCATTTGATTTCAGTAGGCTTTTTGTGAGACACTATAGTCATACACTGCAGGGTTGTGTCATATGCTGCTGCAAGGCAATGGCATATGACTTTTTTAATACTAAAATTTAATGCAGTAGCAGGTGAAATGGAGCTAACTGCTGTAAGCCTGCATCTGTCATTAAAATACTATTTTTCCTCCAAGTGTCTGTATGACCATTTCACAACATCCCCACTCTAGAGGATTATTTTGTCAGTACTTAAGACTTATGTCCAGAGAGGTAACTCATTCTGTATCCCTTGTAACTTTTTTTGCTTCGTTACGTTCACATTTAAATTTTCCTGCTAATATTTCAGTGCATTTAAATATTTGTAACTGTTTAAAAAAAAAAAAAAATAATTTGAAACTCTGTTAAAAAAAAAATCATCCTCTAGGGAAATATACCTATGTGTGTGTGTGTATATATATATATATGTATATACACACCCCTATATATGTATATATACGTATATCATCTTTATCATTCTTAATGTTTAATGGAGAAAATCACCATTAACATCTCTAAGGATCTTACATTTAGGGTCCTGGCTAATTTTATTTTCTCATATTGAACTTGTGCCTAGAGCTATATTATTTACATATATGCAGAGAGGCATTTCTCCAAGTCTTAGTTATATAAACTAGGGATCCTTGTAACCATGTAGCCCTGTAATGCAACAGTATTGCCATTGCTGGTAATGGGGAAAGGTGAGCACAACATCAAATTTTAGCTGTATCATTATTCTTTCTTTCTTTGATAACAATTATATCTGGATTAATAATGATTAGACTGTCAAGATTTCAGTTATAGTAATGATAATTTCTTGTGTTTATTTATACACAAGTTGGGCTTCCTCTGTCCATAGATAAGATTTTGAGTACAACATCCTCCAGGACCCGATTCACTACATTAAATTTGTTCTAATTACTCCTGCTGACCTACTGGAAACATGGTAAGTAGAGCACAGCTAATTAGTATAATATAGAAAAAAAAATAAAGTCTTGCTTAGGTGAAAGAATTTTTGTTTAAATCTTACAGCTCTCTCAGATAAAATATCTAATTGTCTTTCTGCAGAAAAGTGACCCAGTTATAAAATCTACATGAAGATTCCTTTCATAGTTTCTGATGTCAAAAAAAAATAAAACAAAAAATACCTATTTGTTAATTTCATGTTTGAAAAAAAGAAAAAAATTATTTTTGTGTGGTGCAACCGCAGTTCCATATAGATTGCTGTAGCAAACAGTTATTTGGTGCACAGTAAGATATTTAACTGCAACACAGTGACATACTGTAGAGAAATTCAGACCTGGTGTGATAGCAGAGGCCTTGAGAAGTAGAGACACAAGCTGCAGCCTGTGGATAACATTCCACTATTTGTTGGAAGCTTCATGCTTTGATGAGTTATCATCTACTATCATGGAAAACTGAAAGGCAATACTGTTCTTGAATTAATGCAAAGAACTGGAAGCATCTGAGTATGATCATAGTGTAGAACAATGTATTTAGGTGTCTGCAATATATCATTAATGGGCATAATATTAGTAAACATGGAATTAATAAATGTGGATTTAAAAACACAGGGTGAAAAAGAAAAATCTCTAAGTCTGGTGAAATGCCTCTGTAAATGAAAGGGAACACCCTTATTGAATTTGTCTTGAGATCTATGTAATGAAAGTCTCTACAATGAAAAGAAAATCTGAAAAGTTTTCAGCAGTTTTCATCTACTCTCTGAGCCAGACACAGTAATAATCTAATGGCTGTTTAAAACCTGCTGCTCTGCAGTTATAATGATGGCTATAGTCTAAAGAATACCTATAAGAAGGTCAGATATCAGATGGCCAACAGAAAAATCAAAATAATAGTGCTAAAACTAAAAAAAAAAAACAAAAAAAAAAAAACAAAAACCCTAAATAAAAGGTAAATTAGACAGAACAGAAATAGATGAAGATAGGAAAATTCTAATTAGTAATATTCAATTTCATCTTTGCTACAACAAACTTTCAAAGATTCCAAAATTCCAGGTTGAGCAACAGAAGATCTTGTTGGATCAGGATCAGCTCAGCTCAGCTGGTGCTTTAAAGATAATAAATTAACATATTCCAAGACTAGATATACCAGTTAAAGTTTTATATTTCTTTGGTAAATGTAGCTCTCGGACATTATTTTTATTCTTTCTAGCATGATTGCGATGTGACCAGTAGATGATAAAATGACCAGAGGAAATTGGCAAAAGAAACAAGTCCTGAGTTCAGAAAAGTCCTTCATTTCTTGATCTACCTACATTTCAAACACTCCGGAGATTATGCTAAGGGAGGCTTTCAGGGCATGTTTTTGCTTGCTCTGAAAGTTTCTGTCTTGTGGGCTTACCTTCCCCCAGAACTGGTATCTGATTTTATGGATGGCTTTTGGGAGTGAAGCACAAAATGTATACTAGACTGAGTCTATTAATACAATAATGCCCCAAGATAAAAGTGGTTTTTGTTCACTTGCAAAGGAGTATTAACAGAGGGAAATACAAAGAGTTACCCTACAGAAACTGCGACTGCAATTCTTTTCCTGTAGAGAAATCTACTTTTCTGTCCTGCAGCTCTGTATCCTTCATAATGTACAATAGTACTTCCCAACTCCTCAGGGCTGTATAAAGGCAAGCTTATGAAAAGGGTGTTAGGTGTTTGGAGCTTTTATTAGTGCAGGCTGTATACATATCTTAGGTGTGTGTGCACGTGAAGTCTACAATGCACATACTAAATATAGCTTTGGTAGCTGATGCACAAATTAGTGAGGAAAAATAGCCCGCAAAAAATAGAATAGGAACCAAACACGCTATTTTTAGCATGATGAACATGCATTATTCTAGTATATATTATGTGTACACAAGATCATGATTTATGGTGTAAATCCATGGCTATTCCTGCCAACTATTATCTTTTCTCTTTACATCATCTTTTTCTCTGTTATGTAGCTTAGTAGAGTTTTGACCTGCCTGTTTGACTGAGACAGAGAATACGGAGAAGATTCTGAGTTCCTGGCATATCTGTTTAGATTGTATAGGAGGGGCAGGGGTGGCAGCTTCTTCATTTCGTAGTATAGATCTGAAAAGATATTTGCTATGTGATTTCAGAACAGCACTAGAATATCCAAATTCTTAATTACCTGGGGAGTGAAACAGCACAAGCATGAGAATTTTCCCCAGCTACCATTGGAAACATTATTTTCCACCTATTGAAACATGCTACCAGGCCACTGTTTAAATCATAAAAAACAGATCATCAAGATTTATTAACTTTTCAATATCACATCCTTACGCTCACTATGCTTTCTGCTTGATAATGACTCACTGCTGAGATAATTGTATTGTACAATGCAATCTCTATTTCCTTTTCTGTGAGAGTATTATTACTTTTCACTTTGGGGTATTTTACATTTCCTCTGTGTAACTATATAGAGATTTAAACGTGAGTGTCTGTTTTCCTTAAAAGGCAAATGTTCCTCTGCTCTTTGCAGAAAACTGAATGCTTGCACCAAAAAGTACCATAAGTACTATTGATATTTTTGGTGTTTTAAATTTATTTTAAGATGATAGAAAACTTTGCATCTTTTCAATATATATAACTCTCTCTATATATGTACTGTATATATACATATATTTGTATATACATATATATACACAGTATACTTCTGATCTCAAATCTGTGAACTGAAATACAGTTCAAGTATTAAATTTATTTGAAAATCCTGTAACAAATTTTGTAGCATTCCTATTCCTTTCTCCTTTCTTGCCCTCTAGGTCTCTCTTTTAGTTCACTACTCTGAAGAACTTAGAAATTTAAGAAAAAACTAGTCATTAAGATAAAAAGTGAAACTGTTTGGATAAAGTGCTACTAAATACTAATTGAAAAATTATTACAGTAAAGTACCAGCCTGGAAATGAACTTGTTTCTCCTTGTCTCTGAAAATTACAATATGTGGTGGTTTAAACCATTTTTATTG
>NW_008581470.1:0-1972 GCF_000691845.1 Merops nubicus
GTCCCGGGCAGGGGGACGGCGAGGCCAGGCGCGTACCGGGGCCAGGCGTCGCTCCTCGCCGATGTGGACCACGGCGTCGTGCACGGAGGGGAAGAAGCAGTGCTTGGTGATGGTCGAGCTGAAGAAGTTGCCCCGCTCCAGCTGGGCGAGGACAGGCACTGTGCGGAGGGAGGAACAGCTGAAGCTGTGGCACCCAGCTGAGCCCCGCATCCCAACCCCGAGCAGCCGGAGCCATCACCAGGCATCCAGCTGCCTCACCAGGGGCTGCGGGGCTCAGACTGGGTCCCTGAGGACAACATGCAGGTCCTGTCCCCTGGGGAAACCCTGGTATGAGGACACCATGAGTGGAGAGTCAGGCCACCAGCCATGTCCGGGGGGGGGTGGACATGCCTAGCAGGGGCTGATGGCTCTGCAGAGCCTCCTCACCTGGGCAGGCAGCAATAAAGACGTCCACTTCTATGTCATGGAAATCTCTGAAGATCTGCAAACGGCAGAAAACCTTTTGCCTGGGAAGAAGCCATTGGGCCACCCCACAGGGCCCTGGGCACACCCTTGGCGAGGCTGCCAGCCCACCTTTCTCCCCCAGCCCCTTACGTTCTTGAGGATCTTGATGGAGACGGTGTCTACAAAGTTGACGGGGCTGAAGTCCAAGATGACCGAGTGGAAGCCAGGCTGAGGCAGCCCCAGGGAGCGCAGGGTGGGCGTGGGGGGAATGCCACCCTCTGCCCCGCTCAGCTCGATCACCGCCACGCCCAGCCCGTTGTGTCCATCCTGTGTGTCCTGGGCAGGGAGGGAGAACCAGCCTCACCACACCGGGGCTGGGCATTGTCCCCCTTGGGCTCGCTCGGCCCTGTAGCGCAGCGGGGCTTGGCAAGGCTCTCTGGCCACATCAAGGCATGGGCAGTGGGTGCTTCGCTCACTCCTACACCCATTTCTGGGCTCTTCCTGGGTGTGCTGTGATCCACCCCTCTCCCCAGTGTCCCTCTCCTGAGCCAGGCTCATTAGCTGGCGCCAGGTCAGCCTTTGCTCTCCCTCTGAATTCTGATTAACTCACCAAGCAGCTAATGACTCACTGGTTCCACCACCTAATCATTAACGCCCTGGTGTTCCCTGCTGACCTTGGGTGTGACGCTGTGGCCCAGCTCTGTCCCACTACCTCTTCTCACCCAGATTGAACTGGGAGCCCCATGAGCCACCAAGCCCAGCAAACTCATGGGCAGGAGGGCCAGGGCCAGGCAGGGAGGCGGTGCAGGTTGGCACTGGAAGGGTCCTCCACAGCAGGGAAAGCACCTTTTTCCTTTTTGCCTTCTCCTTCTCCATTTTCTTCTGCTGTTTCTTCAGCTTCTTGAGGGCCTTCTTCTTCTTCTCGATCAGGCGGTCCACGTTGATGCCGCTCTGCAAGCCAACGCAGCTGTGTCCTCAGGGGCCCCATTGCCACCCTGGTGCCGGCAGGCGGGGGCACTAGGGGGCTGGCAGCTCGCCTACCTTCTTCTTCAGGGCCTCGGCATACAGCTCCACATTGGCAAAATAGAGGGTGGAGGAGGAGCGGAAGATCTTCACACCGGGGACCTCCTGTGCCTGGGGGCAGATGGGGAGGATGCTACCCCAGGGATGGAGCCCTCTGCTCCCCTTCCTTCCCTCCTCCAAATGCCCTCCACTTCTCTCCCCAGCAAACAGCCCCTGGGGGTGGTTTGAACTGCCCCCTGCTGCAGGCAGCTCTTCTCCCACCCCCTGGTGCTGTTACCATCTGGTATTCGGCCACGTCCCTGTAGACATCGGTGTCGGAGATGCGTCCCAGGATGGAGTAGTGGGGTCTGCGGAGGGCAGAGTGTGGGGCTGAGGTCACCACGGGCTTTTCCTGCCCTCGGGGCACAACAGCAGCCCCAGCCCTGGGGTACTCACAGCTGGGTGCGGAAGATGACGGTGAGCAGCCCAAAGGCCACTGAGGCTGCCAGGCCAATGTCCCAGTTCA
>NW_008581470.1:2003-4948 GCF_000691845.1 Merops nubicus
GTGGCCACAAAGGTCACGATCCAGACCATCTGGAAGGGGTACAGGGTCAGCTGCAGCCTGGCCTCCCCACCGGCACCTGCAAGCCTCAGGGAGGGTGGAGAAGCCCTCACCAGGGGCAAGAACAAAGCCCTGAGGCTGGTTAGTGTCTTACCAGGTCCACCCGGTTGGACTTCCAGAGCATGCACAGGTCGTTGAACTGCTTGAACATGCCCTTGAGGTTGATGATGATGATGGCAGCCAAGATAGCCTAGGAGAGAAGTGTCTGCAGCTATCAGGATGCTGAGGGCAGGTCTAGGGGGGACCTGGCCACACCACCTTGCCGTGGGATGGGCACAGGGGTGGGACGTGGCATGGAGGCTGTGGGACCAGGTGTACCTTGGGCAGGTCACGGAAGAGCTCTCCAATCTTCAGGATGGTCACCAGGATGACCAAGGACGCGATGACACCGGCAACCTGAGGCGAAGGAGAGCGGGAGGTGAGAGGTGAGCCCCCACTGCCCCGTGTGCTCCTTGCCCTTGGTCCAGCCCCAGGGAGGGAGGCAGTGCTGCCCAGACCCACCTGGCTGTTGCCCCCCGTGCTCTCCTGCACCAGGCTCCGTGACATGGAGCAGCTGATGGCGAAGCACTGGAAGAAGCCCCCCAGGAAGTTGCAGAGGCCCAGCGCGATCAGCTCCTGCGGGGACAGGGCAGCAGTGGGGAGCACCGGGCCTTCCCCGGCTCCAAGGAGGACGAGCTTGGCGTTCAGCCCGGGAAGGGGCCCTGCGCATCAGAGCATCACCTGGTTGCTGTCCACTTTGTAGCCGTGCTTCAGGGCAAAGATCTTGCCCAGGGAGATGCAGATGGCGTAGCCCACCACAGCAATGGCAAAGGCGTTGCCCACCACCTGCCCAAAGTAGTTGATGTTAGGGGGCACGGGTGCCTTCAACCTACAGCCAAGAGAGGGAGACAGGGCTCAAAAGGGGGGTCCTGTGGGAGGCACGGTGCCGTGGTGCAGCCACCCTCACCGCCTGGCCCTGCTCACCCGCTGGGGATTTCGCCCACCACAGAGATGCCAAACTTGGCTTTTAGGTCAACGCCGTAGGAGATTCCAGTGGAGACGATGATCTGGGGGAGAATGGTCACAGTGGAGCAGGGTCTTCCTGCTCAGGGACCGTGTTGGAGGAGGAGGAGGGACACGTGCCCTGGAGCCGCACTTTCCAAGGCACCCCATCCAACCCCTCCCCACCCTGGAGGAGACGGGGGCACCCCAGCTGAGTCTCCACGTGGAGCTGGGGCAGCTCTGGGTACCGTGATAAGCTCGATAGGGATGGGCATCGGCAGCTTGGCGGCAAGCTTGTGGTTGAGCTCTTTCACGATGAAGATGGCCACCATGGCAATGATGGCTGTCACCAGAGTGCCCACATTGGTCTCTGGCAGCTTCTGGCAGATCTCGATGAAGGACTAAAGGACACAGGAGAAAGGAACAGGCTCAGGAAAGCAAATTCCTCCCTGTCAGGTTTTGGGGGCCTCTATGTGCTCCACAGGCAGGTGTCTGGGGATTCCCGGGCAGTAGCGAGCCCCCACTCACGAAGAACATTGAGAGTGGCCCCGAGTGCTCGCCCACAGAGACCCCAAAGACATTCTTGAGCTGGGAGATGAGGACATGCACGGAGGCAGCAGTGGTGTAGCCGCGCACCAGCGGGTCCGAGAGGTAGGTCACCACGAAACCAAACTGCAGGAGGCCCAAGGCCACCTGGAAGGAGAAGTGGTAGAAGTGACCCATAGCTTACAGCCCTGGGACACCACAGTTTCCCATTGCCTGCCAGGCTAGGCTGGAACCCTGGTTACCTGGAAGATGCCTGTCAAGACAGTGATGGTGGCCACCAGCTCCACCCTAGCAGCATCCCGCTGGTCCTGGTTGACCGTCATGTTGCTGCCATTGACAGACTCCAGGAAGTTCTCGCTGGGCAGCAGGGAATCTGTCAAGCTCCCAATCATGACAGAGATGACAGCAAAGGGGCCTGGGAACAGGCAGGGTGTGGACAGGGACCCCAAGGTCAGCACCAGGACCTCTCTGAGGTCTGCAGGCACCTGTCCCCTGGGGTCAGGCTCAAAGCGCACCCACTGTGCTTTGGCTCTGGTTTGCCCAACAAACTTCTTTTTGGGGCAAAATAGAGGCAAGAAAGGTGCCCCCCAACCATTGATGTGGTAATGCTGTACTGTGGACAAAGACTCACCCCTCTCATCCTCACTCCCTCCCCATCAGCCCCGTGGGAGCACGTGGTCCCTCAGCTCACCCACGGAGTTGTGCCTTGATGTCCCAAAGAAGAAGTAGAGGAAGACGGGGTAAAAGGAGGAATAGAGGCCGTAGACGGGAGGCAGCCCGGCCAGCAGCGAATAGGCAAGCCCTGGATGTGGGGGAGCAGGGGGACACGTCACGGATGGCCAAGCCCTGCCCCCCCGGCCTGCAGGGAGCCCCTGGCAGCCTGGGCATGGTAATGCTCACCCTGGGGCAGGTGCATGATGCCCACGCTGAATCCCGAGGCGATGTCCCCCAGGAGCCAGTCCTTGACTGGGTAGCGGGGCAGCCAGCGGAGGAGGGGCAGGAACCGGAAGAGCAGGGACTTGGCGGTGGAGGCCGAGCATCTGGCGGGGAAGGAGCCGGAGCCGGGGCTCAGTGCAGCCGCAGGGGCTTGGGCACATCAGTGAGGGTGGACTGGGTCCCATAGGATCCTGGCTTCATCCACTGGAGCCAGGTGTTACTCCAGGCAATAGGACAGAGCAGGGACGTGGGTTTTTGGGCTCAGGGGAGCCAGCCTTGGGTCTGACCCAGGACAGCCAGGTCCAGGCTCCCCATGGCAGTGGGGCTGGGGCACATGGTGCCCGGTGGGGCCCCGGCACATCCCCCCGCCCGGCGCAGACCTACCTGGCCTTGCGGAGACAGCCACGCAGCGAGGGCTCGGCGGG
>NW_008581471.1:0-241 GCF_000691845.1 Merops nubicus
GGGAAATGATGGAGGTTCGAGCGCTGGCAAAGGGGATTTGGGGCTGAATTTAGACAAAAAAGAGCATAGAACTTCAGTGCTGTGGTGGAGGCATGGCCGAGAAGAGGCAAAAACAGCGTTCAAAAGCAGGAATCACACATAAGGGGTCATCTCAGGGGCCCAAAGGGGCCTCATCTCCTCCAAAACCAGGGCAGCTGGGGTGGGGGTTGAGAGCAGCGGCAGCAGGCAGGGTGCTGAGTGG
>NW_008581471.1:312-797 GCF_000691845.1 Merops nubicus
AACACTGGTTTTTTGGTGCTAAAAAGCGTTACTTCTTGCAATTTGTGGTGAGAAAAGCCACGTTTTCTGCTTTTCACCCCACTTTCTGTGCGTTTCATAGCATCTTGGAGCGCTCCCAGCCAGTATCCCCTGTCAGAGCTCCCAAGGATCTTAGTTGGTTACATAGGTGTTTAGTAAACAGAAAGAAACGGTGTTTTCAAACAATTTGGGGAAAGTTAGGAAAACAAGCTGCCCTCCTGCTGTGAGAGCCCTGCTGTTAACCCTCGCCAGCCCGGGGCAGCCCAGGTATGGAAGGGGATTTTAGGCCGTTTAGGTGTTTTCAGCCACACTCTATTTTCTGATCGTCTTTGCCATCGGACCCCGCTTCAAGGCGCTTTTGCCTCTTTCCTTGCCCCAAAATGAACCCCCTCAGCGGGGTGGGGCTGGGCTCTGTGTTCGCAGACGTCGACGAGTGCGCCCTGTCCCAGGACAACTGCACGAGGGGC
>NW_008581472.1:0-1075 GCF_000691845.1 Merops nubicus
ACCGATGCAGCTCATTAAAAACAAAATAAAAACATCTGCTCTGGGGCTTCTCTACTTCCCCGTCTGGATGGCCTTTCCAGCAGTCTGGGGGGACTTGGCGTGCAGGGGCTGCCCCTCCTCGGAGGCCACAGCACTGCGGGAGCGGGAATGCAGCTCGAGCATCCATGCCTGAAGGGAAATGGGTTGCCCTGGAGCCAGGAGGCCTCTCCAGCGCTCTGGAGTGGGATGTGTGGGCTCCCACCACCATCGGAGCCATGCCAGCAGCCCCACGTCGTGGCTTCGGCTGGCAGGGGCCCCATCTCCTGACGCTTTTGTCGATGCAAAGAAACAACAATGTGGACATGGAGTAGTGTAGATCTGCGGGAAATGCTCTGTGCGCACTGTGGTGGCCACGAGGAGTGTGGGTGTGCAGCCAGGTGCCTCCCTGCCCTGCGGGGGCTCTGGGAGCCAAGCAGGGAGCCAGCGTTCCACCACCTTCACCAGCCGCGGGGGCCGAGGGGGGATGGGAGGAAGGCTTCACAAGGGTCAAACAACCGCCCTGTTGGGGTCATTATCCCTCTTGTCACCAAACAAGGCAAAAATCCATTGTGATGTAAACACTTCTTTATTCAGTGCTTGGAACGTGGGGGATAACTCCACCATACGTGTTCAATTTTAAATTACACCGATCCCTCTTCTATACCCTTTGTTGTTGTCTATCCATGGCTACCCAGCCTGTTTTACATAATGCATACTATTCTCGCTATTAAATTTAACCTTTACAATTACTGGTTCTCTTAGTTATGTAACTTCATCACTATTCCTGTTCTACCAAACTCACTGGGCATTTCTGTTGGTTGGAATTCTTGATGTTCAAGCCAAGGTGGGGTAGGCCAGGGGGTTGCTAAGCAGCATAGATGGATCCTATAATGAATCTCCTGGGTTTCTCAAAGCAGGCTAAACCACTGCGGTTAACACACAGTATCGCTGTCTCTACCCAGCTTGAACACAACCCCTCTTCCCCGGGCTGTACGTTTCGGGTGCTCGGCCATGGCAACCCCCCGAACTTCACCCGCTAACGGCGCAGCGCCCCGTG
>NW_008581473.1:0-207 GCF_000691845.1 Merops nubicus
AAGGCACCGCTTTCAAACCCTGGGCCTTGGGCCCCAGTCCTGCAAGTTGAACCATCTTCGCTTCTCGCACAGAGAACTTTGGCCAGTTTAGTGTCCCTTGGAAGAAGGTTTTCTACGCACCAACATGCCCCAGGCCTGTCGGGACATTGGCACCTCGGCAGAAGAGGAGTGGAGCATTTTCTCAGCTCAAGATCTTCATTAGGTTTC
>NW_008581474.1:0-1035 GCF_000691845.1 Merops nubicus
AGGTGCTTGTGGTATTTTGGGAGGCTCTCTGTGCCCAGGGTGGCATCCGTGGTGCCCGGGGGCATGTGGGGGAGCCCGGGGAAGGTGTCCCCCCCCCTGTGCCCGCAGCCGCGCCTGCTGCCGAGCTCTCCACATGCCAGTTAATTTCACGCCAAGTGCTCTTGATGGATCTCTTGTTATTTTTGGTGAGCCGGGCTATAAATTTGTGACACCTCACTGCAGCAAGCTGTTAAATAGGGACGGGCAAGCACCTCTGCCCAGCATGGCAGGACCACGGGCACCCTGGCTGCACTGGGGGTGGGGATCCAGCAGCAGCCTCTGTGATGGGGGGGGTGACGTGTATGGGGGAGCTCTGGCACATTTTTGGGGTTCTGTGAGCGTGCTCAGCCATCCTCAACCATCTCTTGCCCTCAGAGATGCTTTGTGGTGCTCAGCGTGGGGCCAGGCATCCCTGTATCCCTCCCTGCTTCATCCCTTGAGCCAGGGTGACCCGTTCCCATCCCCATCCCCTGCCTGCTGTCACCAGAGCCGTTCTCTCTTCCAGGCAATGCAGTTGAGGAGAACCAGAAGGTGAAAACCCAGTGGCCACGGTCTGCAGATGAGCCAGGCGTCTACATGGCCCAGACAGGTACCAGCACTGCCCCAACGTGGGGACAGGCACAGGACACTGGTGGCACTGGGCTCAGGGCAGGGGTGATGGAGCTGGAGCAGCTCCCTTTGCTTCCTGGCCAAGCACTGACCTAATTTGCTTCACTTATATATTTTCCATCTACACCTTCCTCTGAGGGTTGTAAAGCACAGAAAAAAAGAAAAAAAAAATCCATTAATTGTTTAGTTCAAATGTATTTATTTGGCAAATCCATCTGGGTAATTTGAGCGTGCTGCTCCCCCCCTCCTCAGCCCCCCTGATTTATGGTCAGAGGGCTCAGAGGCGAGCAGGAGATGGATGAGCCCCAGCACTGGGAGAGGAGCTGTGTCTGGTGTGTAGATCTCCCCCCGGCTGTGCCTGGGGGCTCTCGGGGGTCCTGCCCCACC
>NW_008581474.1:1066-1364 GCF_000691845.1 Merops nubicus
CGGGTGTGGCCCGGGGGTCCTTGTGTGACTGGCACCAGCCACGGGGTATTGTCCCCTCCATGGGAGCCCTGCTCTGAACCCCGCGTCCTGCCTGTCTCCAGGACAAATTGTCCCCTTCGGAGCCCTCCTTCGTGTATTCCTTTCTAATTTAAACTGATGGCCTTTTCTTCTGGCCTGTCCAATAGCTTCAGAGACATCATCAAGCTTAATAAGAGCCAGGTTGTTGTAAATGTCAGTGCTGTGCCTGGGTGGGGAGGGGGGCTGGATGCCATCCCCGTGCTGGCTGCAATCCCGGTGC
>NW_008581475.1:0-4488 GCF_000691845.1 Merops nubicus
AGATGTCCTCTAGTTTTCCCAGTCCAGTGATCACTCAGCCAGTGCCTACCTGCACACCCTAGGCTGGGGGGTGTTTGATTTTGGTCTTCTGGTCTTGTCCCATTGCTGATGTCTTTAGGAGAACATCTTCAGCCAGCGTGATCCTCTGCTGGGACGGGTCAGCTGAACTCCCCTGGAATCCAAAGCTCCTAGAACAACAATCCACTGGGAATTATGAATAAATGTAAATAGTGTTTGTTTGATTTACTTCTCAGGTCTGGCCAGGAAACCTTCAAGTAGCAGCACTTTCCCTTTTAAGCAGGTAAGTGCTTTTAAGAAACACACAGGGGAATGTCTGTGCTCCTCTGTTTATTGCTGTAAATCTTGCTCTGCCTGAGCTTTTAAACAGCAATCTGCTGGTCACTTCACCCTTGTGAAGTTCATAAACATGAGGAGGTGATGGTGGAAGTGGACGAAGAACCTGGTGGAACACCTACTCCAGGCTGGAGAAACCATGGGCACGTGGGGAATGGGGTGATGGGGCTGGAGGAGACCTGGACAAGCAGGAGGTGATGGTTGAGTCTCTGGTGCAGGCTGGGGGGCTGGTGGCCCTTGGTGTGTGGGAGGTTGGGTGTTGGTTCATGGGGCATTGGGTTCATCTGGGGAACCTGACCTGTTGGGGTGACTGGGGGCGTCAGGAAATTCTTTGCAAAAAGTTGGTGGATGATCAAACCAATGGAGACTTTTGGCTTCAATATTTTGGCTTTAAATTCTCTCATTAAAAAAAACCCAGGGGGTTTAGCTTGAAGATTCATTTTTTCAACATTTTTCCATGAAAGGCAGAAAGATTTTTTTCAGAGGAGGGGGAAAGTGTCACCTAACCTCCAATTTTCTGCCCCAAAGGAGTTTTCACCACCCCTACCAACAACACAACCATCAGAGGTTTGGTTTTTTTTCCCTCTTTCCTTAGCCAAGAGCAGGACAAGTATCATTGAAAGAAGAAAAAACCTAAAATCCCCCAGAATAAAGAAATAAATCACAACCTTTTACCATCCAGGGCGGGTGTACTTTTCCTTTGGAAGGTGGCCACCCCGAGCAGACACACAGGGCTCTGTGTGAACCTCCCAAACCCTCTGAGAAAGAGCAGAAGAGACGAGCTCCCTGTGCCTGGGATGGGCTCCTCTTTGGGGGGGGAGGTGGGCTGGTGGGGGCAGCGTTTTCAACCCCGTTTCTTTTTCTATTTTATTTAGATTAGGTTCTGCTCAGCAGGGTGATTTCTTAATTAGAGCAGCCCAGGCTTGCAGGCCCGTTGCTCCAGACCCCTGCTCTGCCTTCTAAAGTTTCACGAGGGAAGTTGTCGTGCCTGATTTCCTGAGCTCTAATATTCGAGCGGCGTGCGGGTGATTTCAGTGGGAGGAAAAGACATGTAATTTAATCAGCTTTATTAGATTTTTGGGCAAAGGAGGGGGCAAAGCAATAAGAACCGAGTCCTCTGCTTGTCTCTTGACTTTCTCTTCTGCTTCTAGTGGCCGGAGATGAGATTTCATGGGAGAGGAAGCAGAAAAGTGACGATTCCAAAAAGACCATGTAGTGGCTTTTTTGTCCTAAGAGCTACTGCTCAGAACTTTGTAACCTTATCTCAGGCTCATGTTGCCCCATCATGGATCCATCATGGGCTTCTCGATGACTAGTTGTGATTAAAAATGTTGATTTTGTTTGTAAATCCACTTGATTACATGCAAGGGAATCCCACCCCTCCAAAGCACGTTGCTGGAGGGGGGTGGGAAGCTGGTGGAGCTGGTTCAAGGAGAGCAAAGGGGGAAGGAAAATGTGGAATTTGGTGAATTTTAGGTGTTTTCTGGGGAATCCCAGGAGGGCAGGCAGCATGTTCCTGTGGCATGGGCACAACTCTGCTGAGCTCCTACTTCCAGGGAGCAGGTGAGAGGTTCCCCAGCCCCTCTGGGCCAAGGAGGGGAGAGGTTATAAGAACAAAAATTAGGGTATTCTTTTTTTTTTGAAATTAGATGGTGAGAAAAAAGGCTTCACTTCATATTAGTGGCTGAAAAGAAGGGCAGTGAAGCTGGGGAAAGGCCTGGAGAACAAGAATTATGAGGAGCAGCTGAGGGAGCTGGGGGTGCTGAGCCTGGAGCAAAGGAGGCTCAGGGGAGACCTTCTGGCTCTGCACAGCTCCTGACAGGAGCCTGGAGTCAAGCAGGGCTCAGTGTCTTCTCCCAGGGAACAAGCAACAGGACAAGAGGAAACAGCCTCAAGTTGCCCCAGGGGAGGTTTCAGTTGTCCCTGAGGAACAATTTCTTGCCCTGGAGGGTTGCCCAGGGCTGTGCCAGGCTGCCCAGGGCAGTGGTGGAGTCCCCACCCCTGGAGGGGTTCCCAAGCCGTGCAGATGTGGTGTGAGGGACACGGGGCAGTGGGGACCTGGCAGTGCTGGGGGCACAGTTGGATTCCATGATCTGAAAGGTCTTTTCTGACCAAAACAGCTTTTTGATTCTCAAAGTTTCATGGTTTTCTTGTCCTCCCTGCACGGAGCAGCAGCAGGGATGTCCCACACACCCTGTGACAGCATCACCTCTGTGTTCCATGGATGGTGGGGGTGGAAATCTGCCCGTGGCAAGACCTGTTGGTGCCTGCCCCATGTGCCCAGTCTTTACTTCACGTGGCTCAGCGTTGATCCATGCAGCTACTTTAGCTGTTGAGAGCAGCCTCCTGGATCACACTCACTCAGCTGTGACTCCAAAGCTTGACATATATTAACCACGCTCAACCTGGACCAAGGGGGCCCATTCATGTTTCATTCAAATTAAATCAAATCCTGGATTTCTTTTGAATAAATCCATTTTATGGCTGGAACAATAGCAAAAGAAGCAAATATTTGTTACCTGGAGACACCGTCTTCTCTCCCTCTCACTACATGGGTTGGAGTTGTTATTTTTCTAGCTGGCCTTATGAAAGGCTCCTGGGTTTATAACTCAGTAATAGGCTTCTCACCTCAAAGTGGTTCCAGTTGCTCTCAACTGGGATGGTTTTGATTACGTGTGGGTGAGAGCTGCTTGTAACTACAGGCAGCACCTTTGGAGGGGTGTGGGGGCAAACGGGGTGATGCTGAGCCACCGAGGGGCTGAGCAGGGGTGGCTGCTCACACCCTCCTGCTCCAGGTGATGGTGGAGGAGAAAAACATCACCTGAGTTGGGCAGTTGCTTTAAAAAATGCTTTTTTTGTTCCCCCCTTGGGTTGACTTTGCACTTGAAGGAGGAGCTGCATCGCTGCAGCTGCTCCTGGGGCAGGGGGATGGGTTTGAAGGGTTGTGTTTAGTGGGTTCCATGGGCCTAATCATGGTTTTTTGCAGCTATTTTTCTGGGTTTGCTCTATCTCCTCATGTGCAGCTGCTCCGTGGGCAGCAGTGCTACAGTGGTGGTGGCTTCCTCATTTATCCTGCTGGGACAGGAGGAAAAATGAGCCAGAAAACTTCCTTTTTTTGGGGACAGTGATGCTGTCAATAAACCACTGCAGTGTGACCTGTGTCCCAGTGGCACCGTGGCTCTGGGGAGTGGGATGTTGTGAGCAGTGGGAGGAGTGGGAGGGGGTAGTGGTGGTGGTGCCCTGGGAGAGAGGCACTTGCCAGATTTGGGGAATGTTGTCAGGAGTGTGGGGAAGACCTTGTGTAAGTGTGGAGCGGGATGTGCTTGTCCCAGGACACATCCCTGGTCCTTCCCATCCTTCCCTGCCAGCACCAAGCTGCCCTGTGGAAAAGCTCGTGGCACACTGTCCCCTGGCAGACAGGCTGTGAAAGCAGCTGCAGGTGCCAGGGGAAAAAACCACTGGGACATCCTACCTTGTGTGTTTGCATCGTGGAGGGACCAAAAAAAGCCCTGCTACTGCTGGCAAGGTGAGTTGCTTCAAGCTGTTTTTGGGGGGGAAGCTGCAGCAGCTTGGAGCTTGGTTTCTGGAAGGCAGCTTGCCTCGTGAGAGAGGGACTAAAAACCTACAAATTAAAACCAGAAAGCCCCTGTTGCCTGCATCTTTTGATGTCTTGATTCAAGGTATGCATAATTATAATCATTATTTTTCAGGGCAGCCTCCCCCCGCCTCCCAGGGTCTATGTTATCTCTGGAACCACCCCTCTGACTTTTGATGGCAAAAATGACACTGGAGAGAAACCCTATCTGCAGGGAAGGAGGCGGCTTCAAGCCCTCCTCCTCCTCCTCCTTGGGACCATCCGAGCTGCAGGGGTAGGGAAGGAAGAGGAGGGAGGGATGAAGGTCACCCCCCGCTGCCCCGGCAAGGTAACGAACCCCGGGTCGAGCTCTCCAGAGTCATTATTGCAACAGGCTGTGAAAGCTTAGGGAGGAAGGGGCTTTTTAGAAGTCTTTGCCCACTAATTGATGGGGAAAAGAGGAAGGAAGGATGTATGGAAAAGGCCCAAGCTGTGTGTGCCCCCCCCTGCCCCCCAGGACCGTGTGTGCCCAGGGGCGGCGGCTTCAGGCTTGGGCTGTA
>NW_008581475.1:4530-11606 GCF_000691845.1 Merops nubicus
TACCAGATGTGGTGAACGCTTCTCAGCAGCCTTAGGTGGGATGGGAAGCACTGAGGGCTGGGCTGTGCCCTGCCCGGGGTGCCCACGGGGTGCTGTGCGTGGCACGGCTCGCCTGGGCTGACCTGCTCCAGCCCCTCTGAGCCACACGTGGTGGCCCTGCAGGGTACAAACTGCCCCACTGGGAGTGGGTGCTGATCCTGGTGTCCTGCACGGACCAGGGATGCTCTGATCAAACCCTGTTTGAGGAGGGAGGGGCTGAGTTTAGCAGGAGTTGTGCCCCCTGCATGTGCAGCTAGCTCAGGTGAGGCACTGAGATGCCACTTTGACTGGTCCTCAGCCCATGCATGGACAGAACCCTTCCTGGGCTCAGCCCAGCCCAGCTCTGGCCACTAATAACTCCTCTCTATGGGCTGGAACACGAGGGGGTTGGCACAGAGCTTGTCTACAAATTCTCCTTCCTAGGCTGCATCAGCCCCTCTGTTTCTGTAGCCTGGAGAACGGGCCATGGGCAAGGTCTCAGGAGGTTTCCCAGGGAAAACCAGAGTCCCAGGTGCCCCCCAGGGGTGGGCTGCAATGGTCAGAGGCTGGACAGGAGATTCCTCCTTTGGATTCAGCCTTGGAGAAGCTGCTGAGCTCTGTCCACCAGTGGGGCTTGTTTGAGAAGGAAGTTCTCACAGTGATCGTGGTTTTCTGGCCCTGGGTGAGATGGTGTCCAGGAGTGAAAGGCAGCTGCAGAATTTGCCTCCTCCCAAGACTGGGTGAAATCAGAGCACTTTAAGATGACACAGTGCAAGAATTAATCCACTCATGCAGCACCAAAGGATTGTCTACATAGGTTGAGTATCTCCTGGAACAACATCATGTCCTCATCTACCCTCAGTGGTCTAATTTCATATTTCCTCATCAAGTCTTTGAACAGAAATCAGACAATTCATGCCATCCTCTAGCTGCTACCTCTCTTTAACCTTCCAATTTGGCTTCCAGACCCAGGAGAACAGGCAGTGGAAGAGAGGAGCTGCTCTTCTGCTGAGCCACTTCTTTCTCAAGGCTAATGCTGAATCCTGGTACAACCTCAGGACAGCAATTCTCATCCCAAGGAAGAAAACAAACCCAAAGCCATGATTTTTAGAGCTGACAGGATTTTCCCCCGAGTTACCTGGATAAAGTTGGGAACCCTCCCTGACCCATCAGGCACAGACTGAGACTGGAAACCAGTTGCCTTGATGCCTTGCTCTAAACCACTAGACGACCCACCCTGTATGAGCAAACGGAATAAAATTTGAAAGAAAACAAAAATCTGCCTTGAAAAATGTGTTCTGCATAGAACCAGAACGTTCAGTGGAGGGGAAAAAAAAAAAGAAAGGATGCAGTCCAAAGTTTGACTTCCAGGCAAACATTTCAAAATGGACTTATAATGTACCCTTTCATTTAGGTTTTATATGAAGGTTTCACTTGAACTTGTAATGAAGATGGAAAAATCCGAGGTTACCATGGCTACTGGCACTTTGCCTAATACACTCCAATCTTTTTCCCCTAATAAAAGAGATTTCAGAACCCCCCCCTTATAAAAAGGGAAGAGTTAAAGACCCTATAAACAACTGGAGGAGGAGGAGTATTATTATTCCATGTGAAGCAGGTTCTGGATATCATGGTGAGATGATGATGCTCATTCTTTTCTTCTTCTCACCAATTAGATCTCCCAAACCCCCCAAATCCTGCTCTGGATGATTCTGCTAAGAACTAGGAAAATGCCAGGAGTGAGAAAACTGGCCAGGGGTGAGCAAAGTGCCTGAGACTCTTCCTGAGATGTTCTCCTGCTGGTTGGAAATGCATCTAACTTGTCATGTAGGAAGTAATTTGGTTCTTTTGGATTCTCTGGTAGCCTGTAGCTCCATCCCAACTGTGCTGGACCCTCTTGGGCAGGGATTTCAGTTTTACTAGGATCCAGCAATGCTCTTCTTCAGCTTTGGCTGATGTCCCTGCAGGGATGGGTTCTTGGTTCATGGGAGCAGAGAGGGTTCTGGCTGTTCCCTGGCCCTTTGCAGGGTGCTTGGCTTCCTTGCCTCAACACTGGGGCTTTTGCAGCTTTTGTCCTTGCAATTTCCCCTGGAGATCTTGGTGGGAGCTGATTTGGGCCGTGCAGGAGAGAGGTTGGGCTTGGAGGTCTTCTCAGAGGAGATGGAGCCTGCTGGAGTTCTGGGGACACTGCCCACAAAAATCTCTAGGGCTGGTTGAAAGATTATCGTGATGTTCACGTGGGTAGGACACAGCACGGACCATGGAGATGAAGATAACACCCCGTGGAGTTGTCCTGGTCCTGTCCCTGCCAGCGAGGCAGAGGGAATTGCTGATGCTCTTCTTCTCTTCAGGCTTTTGGGGGGGATCCTTTTAATGCAGCAGCTCTTTGGCTTTTAAAAGTGGTGGCTGTCCGCCAGCCGGGTTTATTTGAAACATGTGTTTCTGATTTGAACATGTCCAGATCTCAAAATCTTTAATCTTCTCACACCTAGGGATTTTTTTTGTGTTGTTTTGTTTTGTTTTTGTAAAAGGCTGAACCACGTGCACGCAGGATAATGGTTAAAAAGCAATACAGAGTGTTTAAAAAGCTAAAAAAAAAGGATGAAACAGTAAAAAAAATACCCCCCCTGTGCAGCTGGGACTTTTCTGTTCTCAAAGCAGCAAGATGCAGCGTGGAGATCTGGGGGTGCCAGCAAATAAGGCTTTTGTTTGTCTCACCACTGTAATCCCTGATGAAACACCCTGAAAAAAGATCCTAATCGATCCCTCCCAGAAGAACAAAACCCAAAAAACCCACAATATTTGGAAGGCTGAAACAAATCATCTTCCCATGCATTGAAATGCAATCCAGCTCTGGTGTAAAACTGGAAGAATTGGGTCCCCTGGCTGCTGAAGGCTCAGCAGGGCAGGAAGGCTTCCCTCCTGGATTTGGGATTTGGGAAGGTCACTTGATCTCCCCTGCCTCTGCCAGGGAGGTGGAGAGGAGGAGAGGTCAGGTCAGCCCCGGGAACCCTCTCCTGGGGAGGGGACAGGAAGGACTTGGACATGAATCACCGGGAGGACTTCAAAGGAGGTTCCTGCCCTCCCAGAGCAGGAGGAGAAGCTCTGGATGAGCCCAGCTCCACGCTGAGAGAGTCCCCAGGACCTTTTGCATTAGGAGGATGTGATGGGAATCAAAAGTGACAGATTTAAAATGTGCAAGGGGGGGAAAAAAACCTGTTTTATAGCAACCTCCAATTAACGTGTGGCTCAGAGGGGGTGTATGTACAAAGGTCTGGCCAAGGACACTGGCTGCAGGAAGGTGTTTTCTTCAAGAAGATCTAAATAAGGGATTAAACTTCAGCTCTGCAGAAATGCTCATCCCTTGCCAGGCTGCTCTGCCTGGACCAGCATCACCAGCGTTGCCCAAACACCTTCGTGGGCTCCATCCTGCTGCATTTTCACGCTGGTTTGTGCACTGCTCCTCGTGCTGCTGCAGCTTCTGGTGCAAAGGTTGGAGCAGGACGTGATTCATTCAAAGTGTGTCTGATAGATGGTGTTAATTGCCTTGTGTTTGCTGCTCCACCCGTGGAGAAACATCCCCCGTGGTCCCTGCAGCACATCGTGTTGTCCTGCCACCACTGAGGAGGGATGGAGAGATGCTGAGAGAGGATAATTGTACCTTTGGTGGTGCAGCCTGTGTGGACACAGCATCCAGCATCTTCCCCTGCATCTCCCAGGGATGGTGTCCCAGCAGAAGTGAGGGGAGAGAGCTGTGACACCCCCCCAGGACACACGAGTGGGTTGGGGGCTGCTGCCTCTTCCTCCTCCTCCCCCTTTCACAGAGCAGAAGGGCTTTAAAATGTCCCCCTGTGCACTAAGAGTTAAGGGGATTGTGGTGCTCTGAAGATAAGAAGCAGATGATAAAGGTTAGAGGGGGGATCACGTTCCCACTCTGCAGCCTGTAAATGCAAACTAATTAGAATGCAGCCTTGCTTCCAGGAAAATGCAAAAAAAATGAGAAAACCCAAAAAAAATCCCCCTTTCATGGAATCACAGAACGTTTTGGGTGGAAAATACACATCAGCCAAGGTGTGTGGGCCGTGTGAGGTTGCTCCTTAGTGTGCTTCTAGTTGTGGTGGGAGGTGCTGGACTGTCCTGACCCTCTTTTGGGAAAAACAGGTCAGTATTTAGCCTGTTCCATCTGCCCTGACCTGCTGGTCTGACTCTCAGAAGGACAGGAACCACCCTGGTGGGTTTTGGTGTGTTATGGGATTTTAAAGCACCAAATGAAGGAGTCCAGCACACCTTCAACACAGTTATTGCCATGTGAGAAGAAAACACTTGAGTGTGAGCTCAAGTTAGGCATGTTTATTGCTATTTACCTGCTGGGCTCTTGGTTTCCTTGAAGCAGAAGGGAAACGTGCCCCTAAAATTTTTGCTGAGCTGATGTTTAGGGTTTTAATGGCAAAAAGAGTCGAAATGCTGCTTATTTCTGGGACTCAAAGGCCACCTCTCCTTACCCACCCCTCAGGAGAGGAGGTAGCTCCTTACCTGGTGACTCAGAGACACGCTGCAGCTTCCCTCCATGGATCAGCTGGATGTGGATGTGGAGTTTCATTGGATTTCTTTTGTTTTCATTGTCTTTGAAACTTTATTTTTCTCTCCTGGGCAGTTCATTAGCATCTTCCCTTTCCTTGCTTGCTTTTTTCCCCCCCCTCCTTGCTTTCTTCTGGAACCCAGAAGTATTTCACTGTGGCTTGCCAAGTGATTTCTATCTCAGTGAAAAAGAACTTGCTATTTCCTGAAAACCTACCACTGTTTTCTCTCTCTCTCTTTCTCCCTCTCTCAAATACATTCTGAGCATTGAAACAAATCCAGGTAACTTGATAAGAAGTTAATGAAAACAAATGGATTCTGTTTTGCAAAGGTGCATTGAGGAGAAGGGCAGCAGTGTTTGGCAAGGAGGGAATTGTCTCTGCTGCAAAGAGATTTCAAGGGACATCTGCCTGTCCAATCCCCCCCCCCCCTTGCCAAAATTTTGCAGGGGAGAAATGGCAAAAGGAGAGATACTGTAGTTTTCCACTTGGTTTTTTGTTGTTATTTTAGATTCAGGTTGGGTCAATACAATTTGAAGTGGTCTCGTTGGTGACTGTTCTGCACCGAGGGGTGGGAGGGGTTGTGCTGCCCACCTGCTGGACCCCCACCCTCCCCTGGAGCCCCTGCTCCCAGCCACCCATCACACCCTTCCCAGCACCCTGAGCTGAGCCATGGCCACTGCTGAAAAGCCAATAAAACCCCCAGTTTTGCTGCTGGGAGAGCTGAGTCTTGGGGAGCTGGGGGGGCTGTGGTGGTCAGCCCAGCTTTGCCCTTTGCTCTCAGGCCAGTGTGATGGGGTTGTCACCTTTTTAAGGGACATTTTGGTAAACTTCTATGCTTGATTTTGTCCACGGAGCTATTTTATGAGCTGCTCTGGAGCCTGCTGGGCAGAAAAAAAAATAAATAAATTAAGAAAAGTCTTTATTTAATGAGCTGGTTCTTTTATGAGGTTGATTTTCAACTGCATTCTACCTTTCAGCACAGGGGAAGTTTAGCTTTTAAGAAGTTTATTTCTTTCTCATGCATTCATTTCCGAAGGCTTCGCTGTACTTCAGGGTAGATTTCTGTTTGGTTTGGGACTTGGAGAAATGAGCCTTTGAACCGAGGGGTTGTGGGATAAGGTTCTCTGTTTGTCAGATGGGTTTCTGTGTTGCATAACTCACAAATCTCATCCAGCATGGAAGAAAATGGATGAGCTTTTATTTTTTTTTCTTCCCCCCCCAACCCCCCTCTCCTTCTTTAGGCCTCCCCATCTTCTGTGTGATTTTTTATGGTCCATGATTGGAAGCAAAAGGTCTAAAAGAGAGAGGAAATCAAGCCCGTCAATAAATGCTAAAAATATTTAGTGTGGCAGCCTCTGTATTTTCTTTTTTGTGAAACACTGATTAATATTCAGTGGTTGAAGGTTAATACCCCATTCATTTTATTCCCTTTACATCCTCTGCACAGCAGTTGCTGCTCCAATTTCGACTTCTAATTCATGCAAATCTGGTTCCAATCAGGATATTAGTAACTCACTGCATAAGCAGGAGGCGAGCTTAAAAAAGAAAAATGAAATTAAGAAATCACAAATTCTTCAACTTATCTTTCAGGAGGAGCCTATACACACACACACAGACACCCCAAACCCACAAGGCTGCTGTAGGGAGAGGGTGTTTATTGTGCATTTCTCTCCTTCTTCACAATACAAAGAGAACATCCATGTAGAAGTTTTTTTGGCAGGCTTCACCAGGAGTTATTGTTTTGGTCCAGCAGTGAGAGTCTCTGGCCTGGGCTACCAAGGAGATGGATGATAACAATAGCTCATGTGGAGCTCTAAATCTGAGCTGTGATGCAGGGGCAGGAGTGACCCGTGCTCAGGGGAGGTTACCAAGCCCAGCTTGGGGCATGCAGCATCTTGGCAGGTGAATGATGCAGGGAGAGGTTATATTGGTTTCCTCTCCTTCTTGCCCTTTTTTTTTTGGGTAAATGGGAGTTGGTGGAGCAGCTGCTGCCAGGGCTGGGTGCTGGCTGGGGGTCCCAGTACTGCTGCGGGCAGGATCCTGCCCTCCATCACCTCCCTGCATGGATCCTGCTTTGGGGTGCCCTCCATCACCTCCCTGCATGGATCCTCCTTTG
This sequence comes from Merops nubicus, assembly GCF_000691845.1. Lineage (NCBI taxonomy): Eukaryota > Metazoa > Chordata > Aves > Coraciiformes > Meropidae > Merops > Merops nubicus. The sequence goes on from NW_008581475.1 coordinate 11,245, forward strand.
GGGTGCTCTCCATCACCTCCCTGCACAAATCCTGCTTTGGGGTGCCCTCCATCACCTCCCTGCATGGATCCTGCTTTGGGGTGCTCTCCATCACCTCCCTGCACAAATCCTGCTTTGGGGTGCCCTCCATCACCTCCCTGCATGGATCCTGCTTTGGGGTGCTCTCCATCACCTCCCCTGCCCTACATGGGTCCTGCTTTGGGGTGCCCTCCATCACCTCCCTGCATGGGTCCTGCCTTGGGGTGCCCTCCATCACCTCCCTGCACAAATCCTGCTTTGGGGTGCCCTCCATCACCTCCCTGCATGGATCCTACTTTGGGGTGCTCTCCATCACTTCCCTACATGGATCCTGCTTTGGGGTG
>NW_008581476.1:0-211 GCF_000691845.1 Merops nubicus
AATTTCCCCACTCAGCAACAGGCCACAGAGCCTGGACCCCAAAAAAGGACCCGAAAACTTTCCCAGGAGCGAAGGGGGGACTCGGGGGTCGAGGCCGGACGCCCTCGGGAGGGACAGGGCTTGGTCTGGGAGGCTTCGTGCGTCCCTAAAAGATGTGTGAAGCTCTTCTGGGGGGGAAGGCCAAACTGGGAGAGCCTGGTGGCGGCTGGGG
>NW_008581476.1:416-3668 GCF_000691845.1 Merops nubicus
TTTCCCCCCACCCTTTCTCCCGTGTGGTGCTTTCAGGGAGAAAAGCCCCCCAAAGGGGTTCTCCCTGGGTGTTCGGGGGCTGCCGCCGGGGAGCAGGGGCTTGGCCGTGTCCCTCTGCAGGGCTGCACCCACCCTCTCGGAAACGTGAAAGCACTTTAGTGGGGCTGAAGACCCGCAGGGCTGCACTGAGATCCTGCCCATTTGCTCCTCGCCCAGAGCGAGTGAGGCTGGAGGAGCAAATCCGAAGAAAGCCCCAAATGAACCCCGAAGTGAGCACTGGAGGTGCCTGGAAGGCACACGAGCTTTTCTTAGAACCTCAGAAAACCCAATTCTTCCCTCTCTAATGCTGCGTAACAAGCTTTCCCACCCCACTGGCAGATCCGGATAATTGCATTATTACTGCCCTGATCGAGGGGGCAGATCTTACAGATTAATTCAAGAGCAGGTGGGTTTAAAGCCACTCCCCCAAAAAAGTCTCTGTGCACACCCGTCTCACTTCTCTCTGAAGGTGGAAGCTTCCAGCAGGGGGACTTAGGGCTCCTGAAATCCCCTGGCTGCTGGTATCCAGGCTTTGCTCCCTTCCCCTTGTTCTATAGCTGGGAGAATTGCCCTGGGTTGGATGTCTGTGGATTAAAAATCAAGGGGGGAAATGGAGGAAGGTGCTGCGGGGGTGGACACGGGAGGGGTTTGGGGGCTGCCTGTACAAATGGGATTTGCAAGATTGTCACCCTGATAGGAAGTGAGCAGACGTGGGGGACAAAATTATTAGGCATCAGGGTTATAAGGGGTCACAGTTATTGGGAGCCATGGTTATTAGAGGTCATAGTTATTAGGTGTCAGGGTTATGAGGGGTTTGGGCTATTAGGTGTCACAATTATTAGGAGGTGGGGCTATTAGAGGTCACAGTTGTTAGTGACCATGTTTTTAGGAGTCATGTCTTTAAGGGGTCACAGTTATTAAACCTCAGTTACCAGCCCCTGTTCACAGCAGGTTCAGGGGAGCACCTGCAGCAGATGAGGACATTGCAAAACCAGACAGGAGTTTGTTTTCTTTTTCCCCTGCCCCCATCTTCTGCTTCTGCCAGCCTGACGGACACAGCCCCCTAAAAATAGCAGCAGCCTCATTGGAGCCAGTGTGAGCCCGAGGAGAGCAGAAGTGAAAGGCTGGGGGGAAGGGGCAGAGCTCCTCCAGCAGCAAAGCCTCTCCAGCACGTTTGGATAATGCCTCATGTCACCCCAGCCCAGATTTAGAGCATCCCCAGGACTTCTGAGTTTTATGAGATTCGCCCCAGTTCTCCCCCCACCCCTGCTTTGCTGCAGGCCAGGCATCCTCTGCACAGCTCCCAGCAGCAATGGAAGCTTCATCTGGGGCTGAATTCCCAGGAAACAGCTCCTGTTCCCTGGGATTTCAGCCTTGGATGAAGCTCCTGCCCAGGGGTGGTTTGCCCATTGGGAATACTTTGGGAAATTCAAATTTTGAGATCCTTTGGGCTCAAGAACGCCCAGTTATCCCTTTCATTTGCCCCTCTCTGAGCATAGCTGGAGCTGGGCTCCCAAAGCCCTGCCCCTGGCTGCCCCTCCCCAAAGCTGGGTGGCTCCATCCCATCCTCTTCGTCCCGTCCCACCTGGCTGGCACCAGCTGACAGTCCAGCAGGAGTCACGAGACTGGAAAAATCACCCCTCGGTTTCCAGTTCCTGTGGCGGGGTCGGCGCTGGGAGGGTCGGGGCAGTGCCCAGGGCTGCAGCGGGGCCGGATCCTGGAGCAGGGCAGCTGCTGACATGTGACTGAGCCTGATCTTCCTTGGCGTGCCCCCAAACATCTCAGCAGCAGCCAGTCCCCGCCGGAGCGTCAGCCTCGTGCCAGCTCCGTGCTGCCTGTGAGCATCCATGGTAAGCTGGATCCTGGCCGTGGGGGGAAGCACCTCGATAAAACAGTTCTGAGGTGCTTGTTGAGTGGTGGCGTCATCTCCAGCCATGGCAGAGGATGCAGGAGCTGCAGCCAGTGTTTCCACCTCTCCCTCCTCATCCTCTTGCCATCAGATGTCACAGGGTACCCGTTCTCCTGTAGCTGTGCCCGGGGATTCATGGCATTGCTCGCAGCTGGGTGTCCTCACAGATCCTGCTAGACCTGTATCCCCAAGCCCACGGGGGTCAAAACCCAGCTGGACATTGGGACCACCCATCCTGCTTCGAGTTGGTACCGGGCACCCAGGGATGGGGCTTGCAGCTGCCAGCGGGGAAAATGGGCGAGTGCAGGTTGCCATACAGCTGGTGAGGCCTCCTTAAAAGCTTTTATCCTGCCATTAAAGCCATAAAATCCTCTCTCCCGCCGCTGGGGATGTCAGGATCTTCGTCTCTCAGATGCCTTATCTTAGCAAAGCATCGTCACGCTCCGCAGGAGGCTGCAGGCTCCGCCCGGCTGTGCTCCCGGCTCACCCGCCTGTTTGAGCTGGAAATTCGAAGGCGTATTTGTGAGGGGAAGTCCGGAGGCTGCTTCTGCACCCAGACGTGGTGTTGACACTGTGGGAGCTGCAGCTGGGCAAGTTCCCAGCGTGATGCCCGAGGGGCTGGGAGCATCCCGGGGGGCAATCCTGGGGGGCATCGACCCCTGTCCCAGCGGCACCCCGGCCAGCCGCCTCTCCAGAGCCTCTCGGAGAGGCTGAGTGAAAGGCAGGAGGTGCTGTGCTGGGAGGTGGGGGTGGTTCCCGGCCAGTGCGGTCCCACGCTGGCCCCTGCCGTGGGTTGAATTACTAATGAGGTGGGAGGGACAGTAACGGGTTTATCGCCTGCCCGGGAGCGCAGCAGGCACAGCGTGGGAACGGGCAGCAGTGGGGCTCAGCACCTCCTGGCTCGGACCAGCCTTTACTGCAGCAGGAGATAAACCAATCCTGCCTTAGTTAAATGAAAATAAGGAAGTCGTGCTGGGCCTGGTGGCAGGAGCGAATACCTGCAGGGACGCCCACCGATGCCCCTGGCCCTCCAGCTCCCCAGCCCCGCTCATTCCCTGGCACAGCTCCAGTCACCCAACACTCACAGCTCGTTTTATTCCCCTTTCCTGGAGATCCTCCCTATGGACGTGCCAGGGGCTGGACTGTGATGCCGCCGGTGCCGAGGTCTGGGTGACGTTCCCTCTGTGCCTGCAGCAACAGGAGCAGGGAGGGAACAAAGGTGCCTCTGTCCTCCCCGGCCTGAAGAAGTCTTTTAAAACCCCGCGGAGGGAGGATCCCAGCCTGGAGCAGCCAGAGCTTCCTCC
>NW_008581476.1:3742-7457 GCF_000691845.1 Merops nubicus
GGGTTGGGTTCCTGCCTCCCCCCAGCCCCCAGCAGCTGTCCCAGGGTCTGGTTTAGTCCTGCACTGTCACCACCGGCCGTGTGCCCCCGGGATGGGCTGGGATGGGGGCAGGCACCAAGACAGGGATGGTGACAGGGATGGGATGAGATGGGGACGAAGATGGGGCCGGGGCTCAGGTCTGCCTCACCCTCCCCAGCCAACACAACACCTTGCAAAGGATGTGTGCCAAGCTTAGAGGACAGACTAAGATTTAGGGCTAGGTTTAAACTTCAGTGCCCTCAAGCCTAGCTGGGAGCCTGTTGCCCCCAGAATGAGCCTTGCTCTCGAGTTCCCGACATGGCCCAGCCACCTGAGACAAGGAAACCTGGGGCTGCAGCTTCATCCCCCTCCCCCTTGACAGCAATTTCTGCCTGGCCTGCCCCTGACCACGCCAGCTCTCATTGCTGGTGCTGCCCGGCCCTCCAAGCTGGATAATCTTCATTTGATAGAATTAATAAGTGCATCAACCTTAAACCTCTTTGCTTGGCAGCTCCTCTCTGGCAGTGGGGAGAGGGGTCCCACGTGTCTCCTGTGGGGAGAGGGGTCATATGGGGACAGAGCCACGAGGCCATGGGGCCAGGGAGGCTGCCAAGCAGCTATTCCCCCCCTCTTTTTACCCTCTCTGGGGTTTTGGGGGGGGGTTCTTCAGGGCCTCCAAAATTCTGCATAAGCAGAAGAGCCACCACCAGCACGCCAGATGCCCCCAGATCCCGATTAAGCACTGTGCTGGGTATAAGCCATGTGGGTGGCCACATGTCCCTGCCCTACATGCACACGCAACACCCACATGTGCACACACATAATCCCTGGTGCCCGCGGGTCACCCGGATTTCCATCGTGCAGACCTGGCACAGCCCAGAGCCCTCCTTCTTCCTGCCCCAACATCCATCTCCCCGCTTCATTTTCCTTCTCCAGGTAGAAGGAAAGAGGGTTCAGAAGTAAAACAGTCTGCATCAAAATTCAGGCTGGAGGCAAACAAACCGAGTCACCCCCCACAGGCTGGTCCCTGGTCTGGCCACTCTTTATGGCCCTGCCAAGGGTGTGGCACGGAGGAATGTTCTGGGGGGTTGTCGGCAAGGTGGGGGGCAGCAGGAGGAGCCCAGACCCACCAGCACCGTGTCCAAAGCTTCACACCCAGCAGCTCCGTCACGCTCGTCCCACAGTTCCAGGATTACACTGGTGATGCTAAAATCCCATTTTTATCCTGGCAGTGTCCAGCCAATGGCCTCGGGGGTGACGCACGGGACCCTCCTCCGTGGGGATCAGAGGTGATAAAGCTCACTGGGTCCCAGCTCACCACGGGGCACAACGTCCTGGGCCCGGCAAGTTGTCCTGGATGCTCCAAGGATGACGTCTGAGAAAACAGCAGACGGGATGGACAGCCAGGTAAGGAGTGTTTCTCCCTGGATTTGGGATTTTTCAGGTTTTTTTTTCTCCTTGCAGCTGGTGAAGGAGGTGAGGTGGGCCCAGGGCGAAGGGATATGAGGCTAATTTTCTCACCTTCTCACTGGAAGGGGGGTCACTGTGGGGATCGCGGGGTGGATGCCAGTGAGACACTTCATGGAAGGGTGTAGGAGGGGAGATTTCCCAAACTGCTGGCCCCAAGCCAGGCGGGATGATATGGAAGCAAGACAGATGTAATATTCAGGGTGGTTTTCTGCCTGGCAAAGTGAGTCGAAGGAAAAATATCTGAGTGGGGGCTTTGAGACATGGTCATCCCCATGGGGAGAGCTGGTGCTTGGAGGTGAGCAAGGGTCCAGAGGAGAGCCCGGCTCCCCTCCTGTGCCCTGCAGAGAGCCAGCTGGGCTGCAGGACAGTTTGGGATTGCTTTTCTCAGCCAAAGGAGCAGCAGCGTTTCCCTGGCAGGATGCTGAGCACCTGTGCTCCCATGGCACTGCCCAGCAGTTTCTCCACCAACAGTGTTCAGGAATTTTCCCTGGAAAAGCTGCTTTTCCGCTGTGCCTTGGCAGCTGTTGGATGTTTCAAAACCATCTTCACTGGAAAAGGTGGGGGGAAAAGTGCTGGTTTTCATTTCCCACCTCTCCCCTTTTTACCCAAGCAGTGGGAAAGGCTGAGAGAGCGGGAGCTCCTGGGGTTTACTCCTGGGGAATCCAGGTTTGACGGGTGTGCCCAGCTCCTTGCTCCCTTGCCAGCTCTGCCAGCCTCTCACCCAGACACCGAGGACAGGTTGGAAGGTACATCCACCTGCATGTGGTTTCACTGTGGCACCGTGAACACTGGTTCCTGCCCAAGCATTGAGCTGGGCAGGGCTAAAGGGTGGGATCCTGTCATAGCCATGCACCTGGGTCTTCCTCACACGGGCTATCCCCTCCCCTTGTCAGTGCTATCTGGGAGGATTTTGTGAGGGTTGGTGCAGGCAAAGGTCTTGGAGTGGGTTTGCTTTCAGGGTTTTACCCCAGCTCAGTGCCTGTGCTTCCCCCAAGCCCCCAGTGTGCTGCTTCACCTTCACAGCCCTTCCCTCCAGCACCCCGGCGGAGCTGAGCATCCCCACATGCTCCTGGCTTCCGCTGCCCAGTGGTCCTGAGGACTGACTCTGCCCCAGGCCTGGGCTGGATGCGGCCACGGCCCAGGAGCGGCTTGGGGTGGTGGCAGGGTTACCCTCCTGCTGCCATGCTCTGGGATGGGACCCCCAAGACCCAGCTCTGGGATCCAGGGGATCTTTTGAACATGCAGATGCTGGATCAGGACCAGAAAAGGCACTCAGACACTTAGCACGGGCTGCAAATCCCCTGACCTGGCTCGTACCCAGCGCTCAGGGGTCCCATGCGGGAGGTGAGGGGAAAGGGTGGCAGGGTTACCCTCCTGCTGCCATGCTCTGGGATGGGACCCCCAAGACCCAGCTCTGGGATCCAGGGGATCTTTTGAACATGCAGATGCTGGATCAGGACCAGAAAAGGCACTCAGACACTTAGCACGGGCTGCAAATCCCCTGACCTGGCTCGTACCCAGCGCTCAGGGGTCCCATGCGGGAGGTGAGGGGAAAGCCCCCGGCCCCCAGCATCGCCCTGCCTGCTGCTGCCTGCTGCTGCTCACCCTGCTCGTGCCCCAGCTCCAGCTCAGTGGCACTGGGGACGTGCGCTCGCCCCATGCCACGGGACAGGTGGTGACCCAGCTCTGCTGCAGCTGGGAAAGTGCCTGGAGAAACCTCCTGCTGCTGGGATTAAGAAAGTCCCACATGCAGGAGTTATTCATCTCATGATGGCATGACTCAAGGTCCTGTGTCCTGGACAGGACTTTTGACCTCAGAGGTGTGCCAGGCTCATGCAGTGCTCGCCGCAGCCCCGGGACGCAGTTTGGAATGTGGGATGGTCCCCACCTCTACCTGCATTGGGCTATGCCAGCTTATGGGGTCACCTTCCTTCCTGCCAGGGCTCCTGCCAGTTCCCTCTGGGGTTTGGGGACCTTGATGGGACTTTGGGGACCAACCAGTTCATGGAAATGCAAGAAGCTTAGATCTTTCCTTTTCCTCTTGCACTGTGGGGCTGATCCCGGCCAGTCCCCCAGGGGATCTGATATCGCTTCAGATCAGGAGATGTTTGATGGAGCTGGCAGACTCCTTAGCAGCTGGATAAGCTGAGAGCTTTTGGCTGGTGCCACCATGAAGAAGGTCAAGGCAGGCAGCAGGAAGCAAATGTCAGCCTCACGTCACAGCAGT